>NC_133774.1:100683830-100787808 GCF_003597395.2 Chelonoidis abingdonii | reverse complement strand
CTTTGTAGTTACAACTGGGAAACAGAAGATTAAAAGGACTGGAAATAGATCCTCTCATAGCTGAGAGAGCACCGAACAGACAAAGACCCAAGACCAAGAAACACCCACAAATTCCCTCCCTTAAGCTTTGAAAAATCCAGTTTCCTGATTGGTCCTCGTGTCAGGTGTTTGGTTCCCTTTGTTAACCCTTTACAGGTAAAAGAAACATTAACCCTTAGCTATCTGTTTATGACACCTTGAAATTTATTAAACAACAGTTGTGTGGAAAAAGGGATTTACATGTAATGAAAGTATAAAAGACTAAAATAATCTAATTTGATTATGTGATGACCAGGGAAAAGGGGACATAGTAAATATCTACAAAGTATGACCACAATCCTGCAAACTGCTGATCATGGGCAGACAGTTCCATTGATTTCAGTGAGACTCTGGGTGGATGCAACAATCCAGCCATGCACAAATTACAGTATTAGGGCCTCTATTTGAATAACAGGGCTTGTTTAGTATTACAGAGGGGATCTAATAAGCAATAATAGAATGAAATTAAGAAAAATAAAATTAAGGCTGATTATTAGGAAAAATATCTGGGCAGTGAAGCCAACCAGAATATGGAATTGTCTTTCAGGAGAAATGATGGGGGGCTATAGTTTGGGACATTAGGGTACAATTGTGTCCTGGCAAAGGGATGGGGTAACTGACTTAATAGGTCTTTACATTCAGTCAAGGTTTCTTTAAATTGTAGGCAGAAAAAAAGGAAACCAGCATATTTTTGTAAGATTGGCCTAATTTACAATGAAAAAATGCTCTGCAGGGAAAGTGACAATGTATGGTTAACAACTTTGGTGTTCTAAAACTGGGACTATAGCTCACAATTTCCAAAATAGCAAGTGACCTTTTCTATTTTTGATTTCAGTAGCACAGCTGGATTTTTATTTTTTTCCAACCAAGTTTCCTTATTTTAGGTTTCAGTA
The DNA here is from genome assembly GCF_003597395.2 of Chelonoidis abingdonii. NCBI lineage: Eukaryota > Metazoa > Chordata > Testudines > Testudinidae > Chelonoidis > Chelonoidis abingdonii. The sequence goes on along the minus strand of NC_133774.1, from coordinate 100,786,837 downwards.
GACCTCTCAGAGGTTACCACCTCTCGAACATACATTGTGCTGGTGAGTTAAGAAGCTACCTACATCCAAGACATGTAAGAAAACTGGACATTACAGGCTGGGGCCCCATATGAAGTAAATCAGCATAACCTGGAGCTACACAGATTTGGACCCCGATGTTTAATGTCAATATCAAAAGATCCCAAACTGCAGTGCTGATGGTTCATAATGGAAAAACTTAGACTTAAAGACAAAGGCAGATCTGGTGTAAGTAGGTGCATTTTCATTTATTTGAATGAAGCTTGCACCAGCAGCGCATTTGGCCTGCAAAATATAAGCTACACTTAGAATTATGTAGTATATGCTTCCTATAGGCTCGAGTTCATTCATTTGTTTCTCTTGTCTCATGAGGGAGTCTAGCTTTCTTAGCATCCCCTTCTTTTGCACTGGGAGCTGAAGAACTTTGAAGTGTGCCTCCTAAAATACTGATAATCACCCTCAATTAAAATGAATAATGAATTTTTAATTTCCCACTTACCCTCCGGATCCAGTTGAGTAGCTAAGAGCTCAGCTTATACCCTAAGTTGAGCTCTCTTAGGGATCCACTTTGAATTAATGCTGCAATAACACCATAGCTTTGTTTGATAGCAGTTGTAAGCATATATGTCAGGTTTTTTAAATGTCACACAGCCTCTCAAGCCAAAATTCACTGAGGGTGTGCCCAGGATACCGCTAGGCTATTGTCCCATTGCCACCTGAGTCCTAATTCTAGGTTTTGTGCTTTCAAAATAAAATGTTTTGCATTCTGTTAAAATATAGTTTCTGTTCTCTAGGTTTCATTTTATTAATTAATTTGTGGAATTTTTCGGAGGGGATAGAGTTATGAATGCAGAAAAATGCAAATGAAGTCTCACAAGTGTGGACCAAAGTGAAATGCAATTCTTTAATGTATATAGACTATCGCGCTGGCTAAAAAAATCTCAAACTTCAAAATTTGTTGGGAAAAGAAAAGGTGGTGGTGTGTGTGTGTGGAGGGAACTTAATTTTTCCTGAAAATGTTTTTTTTTTCCTAATCTCTTTTTCAACCATTTGTCAAATGATAAAGCAAACAACAACAAAAATTAAAGTACTAACAGGCACAAACCTATTGTATTAATTTAATTTATATAAAAGCCTAGCAACAGGATTTGACAATGTGACATTCAAATACTGGAAACTACAGTACATTTGAATAAAGCTCTGATCCTTGCAAAAAAGTTGGACCCCATACTTCCATCCAGAATTCAATGAATTCAAGGGTTTAAGGATACCTTTGCTGGAATTGGGACCATTTAGTAAAAGATGGATTTTCTGCCAATTAGAAACAGGTTAGCGGACAGTAGAAGCACATACCACAGCAACTGTATAGTTCAAAGATTACAGGACATGGACTCTATAAACAACATTTAATTATTACAGACATATTTTAAAGTATTTGAGATGAGCTGCTTTGTGACTTTTTCCAGTGTGGAATCACAGCTCACAGAAAGACATCTTTATACAGTCCTAGATTATTAAAATTCAATCTATCTATCTATAGGGGGTGTCTATATTTATTAATTGTTGTTGTTGTTGTTAGAACAATAAATAAATTTTCAGCTGAATTTATCTGGAAGGACAGGAAATTCCTGAGGACTGGTGGCATTTTAAGGTTCTTGGAGTGTAATCAGAAAATCTGTGGCCCACAATAATATTTAATTATTCAAAAGAGAATTAAACACACACAACCAAGTACATTAAAAGAAATGGGACTTCTCATATGCTTAAAGTTAGGCATTTGCTTCAGTATCTTGCTAAAACGAGGCCATAGATTTCACAAAATCTAAGAATGAACATTTTGTCTTTTGTTTTTAATACTTTTTTAAAAAATCATGACAATATTCTAAAAATAATTCACATCTTCCCTGGCAGTGTTGGAAACTAACATAGACCAATATTGAACTAGTGCATTGGAACCAAAAAGTGAAACTGACTAGAAACAAAACTGGCCAGTTTGAGTGATTTCATTGCAAACAGCAAACAAGCAACATATATAGTGAGACTTGCAGCCCTGCTTTCAGAATCCCAATCTACATAGGGCTTTTGCAAGACTCTTGTGAAAGACTATTTCATTATTAAGATATTTTTCCTGATATGCTGCCTCAAGTGTCTGGTGTGTTAATTTGATCTCATTATGGCCATTTATAGCCCCTTCTTCCACCATAAATAAATGCATCATGTTTCCCCCACCTCCCATATACTTGTCACTCAGCTACTTTTTTCTGGCATATAAGTCTCAAGCCACAGAATCATTTTTGTTGCTGTTCCTGAACTCTCTCCAGCTTGTGAATATCTTCCTCATGAAATAAAACAGATGTTTAAAATTAGCAGTGCCCAGTCATTTCTTCCAATGCAAGACACTAGTTACTAATGAAGCTGGGAACAGCAGCATAAACAATACTAAAAAGGAAGTACAACATTCTCAACCGTGAAATAGTGGATAGTGACAAGGCCATGACAAACGTGGTTTTCCAACACATCTACTGCACAGGACATATAGTTTGAAAATGGAGATGTGGTTTTGGGAAAATAACCTATGATGCATATTCTCCATGCACTATAGATGTATAAGGTAAAGCTGCTCCAAGCAGCTATAAGCTACACCTGCACACTTGTGCTCTAGTTGACTATGGTTAAAGGGAGATCCACAAAGAACACGTCAGAGTCTAGGGGTAATGTTAATTAGTGTCAGAGAGCAATGCATTGTGGACTTGACATGCAGAATAACAGAGCAGGAAGGAGATCAGCCAGAGACACTGTAAAAAAGTCCTAAGATGAGGGGAGGATAAATGCTGGAATACAAAGGCTGTTCAGATGGTGGAGCAGATGTTTAAAAAGAAAAGAAGGTACAGAAACAGAACAGTACAACTCCAGCACACATTTACTCTCACAGATATCATAGCATTTCTGTGCTTCTGTGTGGCATGGGCATCATTGTTGCAGCTGACATAGCCTCACAGAGGTGCTCTCCCTCCATTCAGGGCCGGTTCCAGGCCCCAGTGCGCCAAGCGCATGCTTGGGGTGGCATGCCGCGGGGGGCGCTCTGCCGGTTGCTCTGCCTCACGCCTGTGGGAGGTCCACTGGAGCCGCGGGACCGGCGAGCGGCAGAGTGCTCCCCGTGGCGTGCCACCGTGCTTGGGGCGGCGAAATGGCTAGAGCTGGCCCTGCCTCCATTGCTTGCCCTGCAGACACCTCTCTGGATTTCTATCATTCATGTCAGTTACTATTCATTTAGGGGCCCTAACACTTACTTTGCAACTACTCCACCTCTCGTTTCCCAGCCCCAATTGTTCTTGCAACTTCTGTGACCCATTCCGTCCAGAACATCCTCATTATGGGCCAGTTGTGACAATACCAGTTGCCAGATTAAACTACTTCTGCTACTGACTTTGCTGCTCCATGCCATATGCTTTGGTGTGAATTAAATGGCCATCCCTCTGACATTTAATGGGCATTGTGTATCTCATTATTCATTACTCAGTGCTGGCTGTACATTGATCTTTTACAATTCTTTATTATATGCCAACAGCGTTCAGGGCGCTGTGCAGAACGAAGACAGCCAAGATCCCTGTCCTGAGAAGAACACAATCTTTCATCACAATATTTCATGGGAAACTTGTGGTTACATGATGCTTCGCTTATTCTGCACATCTAGAGAGGTATGTTTAATAGACACTTTTTGGTGCACTCAATGGAATAAACTAGTTTTACAAGTTTACAATATAAGGAGTTATTCCCATTTTTTTATTTAGACAATCTCCCTTTAAGAAAATGAAAAATGCAGCCTATTTCACTGGACTATATTTAACACACCTTGGAGTACAATCCATGCTAAAGTCTGTTCTTGCTTATTAAAAATTGTAAGTACATTTACATGTGTTATTATTTCTAATTCATTTGGAAAAGTGGGTCAAAACTCATAAAAATCACAAAAATGTTGCCCTGATTTTTTTCCATCAAAAATGTCACTGAAATTATGACTTTCAAAATGTACCACCCACCCCTTTTTATTTGAATTACAATTACAAATGTGTAGTGGAATGCTCAAGGTCATGTATTTAGGGTCTAGTAATAAGAATTTCTGTTACAAGCTGGGGGATCATCAGTTGGATGCAACAGAGGAGGCCTGTGACCTGGACAGATGACTCTGAGCCACAAAAGCAATGTGGGTATGAAAAGGCCAGTGCAAGCCTATGATGGATTTCTAGTAAAGAATGAGATGCATTAATGCCATTGTACAAGGCACTGGGTAAGACCTCACTTGGAATCCTGTGTACAGTTCTGGCCACCTGTGTTCAAGAAAGGCAAATTTAAACTGGAACAGGTGCAGAGAAGAGCTACTAGGATGATCAAGGGAATGGAGGGCCTGTATTATGAGAGGTCTATCACAAAAAAAAAAAAGGTTGAGCTGGGATATGATTGCTGTCTATAAATACATTAGGGGAATAAACACCAGGGAGGGTGAAGAGCTATTCAAGCTGAAGGACAATATTTTCACAAGAATAAATGGATATAGACTGGTCATAAACCAATTTAGGCTGGAAATTAGAAGAAGATTTTTAAGCATCACAAGGCTGAGGTTCTGGAACAGCCTCCTAATAGGAGTTATGGGGACAAACAACTTGATTAGTTTTGTGAGAGTGGACAAATTTATGAATGCAATTGTATGACATGGTTGTTTGTGACGGGAGGGGGCAGGGCTCAACAGTCCTGGGCCTCCCTGTCTTAAGACAGTTTCTGTCCTATGTTCCTAAAGCTCATGCTTCAGGATTTCAGCCGTCTAACAGCAGAGGTCAGGAAGCGATTTTCCCCCATGCGCCCCAGTGTATGCTGGGAGTGGTTTTTTTAATCTCCTTCCTCTGAAGCATAAGGGATGGACATGGCTGGAGATGGAAGAGTGGGTGGGGTGGGCCAGGACTCTGAGGTGGCTCCAAACATTATCTCCCTCAGGTACTTGGCTGGCTGGTTCTTGTTCATAGGCTCAGGGTCTAACTGATCACCATATGTGGGGTCGGAAAGGAATTTTCCCCCAGGTTGTTGGTGACTTTAGATGGTCTTGTCTTCCTTTGAAGTGTGTGGGAGTGGGTCACATGCCAGGATTATCTGGGTATATCTCCCTTAATCATTTCCCTGGCCTCAAGCAGTGTCCTTCCTGTTTTCTGGCTGCGGCCCATAATTATCTAGTCTCCTGTGGGTTGCAATGCTTTGGTCTGGTTTTGGTTGTTGGTTTTAGTGCAATGGTGGTGTTGGTGTCCTGTGATATACAGGAGCTCAGATTAGGTGATCTAGTGGTCCCCTCTGGCTTAAACTCTGACTCTTGCAGTAATGTCCCAAACTTCCAATTAAAACATTGTCCGGGTGCTGTACAAACTCATTTCCAAAGGAAAACTGCCTTCCCACCCATCCCCTCGACATGATATATGATAAAGAAAAAGGAAATAAGCTTTAAATCACCGTAGGCAGAACTCTGCTTAAACCTCTACAACAAACTTAAAGGGAAATATTTAAATGGCTTTGACTCTAGCGTAAATTGATCAAACCCCAATTAGGAACACTGCCAACGGCCGTCATTTGTAACATTATAGTGACTTTATTAGCAGGCCTACAACTGACATGTGAATTGACTTAATCTTAAGAGAAGTTAAGTCCCTTTCAGTGATATACTGAAGCGATTTTGACTTGCAGGAAGATCTGGTCTGAGGCATTCTTTAAGGGAATCTACTACATTTTCAAACAGTTAAACTAAATAATTTCAAATTAATTGCTTGATTACATAAATAAGTACTAGACTCATACAATTTAAAAAACATATTTTGCCATGCTTATTGAACTGTAATGGGTGTGTGTGTGTGTGTGTGTGTCAGAGAGAGAGAGAGAGAGATGAGGTTTGTTAGACTATGGTCTGGATCCAAAGCCCATTGATATCAATGGGAGCTGCTGGGTGCTAAACAATTTCAAAATCAGGTCAGTTATTTAGGTGCTTAAATATTGGCCTAGGCACTTAACTTAAAACCCTTATTTGTGAAAATCTTGTTTATTTTCGAAGACTGAACTATGGGTTATACTGCAGACTCAATTCCCCTCAAAGTCATTACAGTTCAGTAAGCAATTAAATATGCCTTGATTAAATTGTAACAACATAGTAAGTTATCCACGTACATTTAGTTCATTTTAAACTGTCACATTGTATAACAAACTCTAATCAGGCCACTGGATACATCTATAATTAGGTTGTTTTCAGTTAATTTTAACCCTATGACACATCACAACTTGCTTGAATGAGAAACAAGGCATTGTAAAACTAGCAAACTTTTCAATTTAAAAAAATAATCCTCTGCATTTCTGCAAACACATACAGTACTTTTTGAGGCCAGATCAAGCATTTACTTCTAAATGGGAAGCCAAGAGCAGCTAAAAAACCAGGTTTTACAGTGAAAAGGAAACAAATGGGGAAAAAGGCTCTTCAGCTCCATATCAGCTGAAGCTAGAATGATGCAGGTGTTTTGGTTTTGCCATGTTCTAGTTTAATTCTCTGTTTTTCTGTCCCTTGGTCCCTTTTTCTGATGTTGTTGAAACAGTTTCTGACTGAGGAAAGCTGTTGAATTAGTTTTAAATCTTGCCATACACCTCTCTCTCTCTCTTTGTGAGTTTAAGAGGGAAAGGATGAGAGGGGAGGGGAGAGAGAATTAACAAAATAGTTACAGTGACAGTTACAAAATTAAGGGGGATTTTTTTGGTCTAAACTGTGTCAGATGTGCTGAAATGGGCATAACAGCTGTCATATTAATTTATTTTGACTATCATCTTTAAATAGGTATGGAAAGTAAGGTTATGAAGGTATGGACTAGTGCCCAAAGGGTGTCTATGAAATACACATATTGGAGTAGTTTAATTAGTCACTAGATGGCAACGTTGCTCCATTGAAATATAGTTTTAAGACATACTGTAACTGTACTTGAGGGGATTTTAAAACAGGAGTTGAGAAATATGACTTCATATCACCTCTTAAGAGGGATCTTAAAATATGGGCTAGGAAAGAGTGATATAAAGAGACACACAAGGCTCACAGGACTACAGTTATAGATGCATCAGTTTGTTCTGGTTTATTGTGCGTGTGTGTTGCAATGGCAAGAAAATCTTAAAGAATAGGTGGGATTTTAACATAGTACGTGGCAGTATGGTATCTTTGACATTTTTGAAATATTAAGAAGACATTTTAAAATTTTAAATATAATTTTAGGGAGGGAGATGGGTTACAGTACAAGTCTGTCAGTCTCCTGAATGTCCCTTCAAGTAACGGCTCATCTTAAGTTACATGCCTGCTGAAATCCAGCTCGGCAGAAAGGACAAATTCTGGACAGACTGAAGCAGGAGTTAGAGAAAACAAAATTCATACTCTTGGGGACATATTTTTTTCATCAGTTAGGTTATGTCTACACCTCAGCCTATGTTGGCAAAATGTATGTAGCTCAGGGGGGTGAATATTCCAGACCCCCTGAATGATATATATTAGTTGACATAAACACTCATGTACACAGTGCTATGTCAGCAGGAGTGCTTCTCCTGCAAATATAGCATCTGCTGCTCGTGGAGATGGGTTTTTTATGCCGACGGGAGAGGTCTTTCCCTACAGCATAGAGCATCTTCATCAGATGTGATGCAGTGGTGCAGCTATGCTACTGCATGTATTGACATACCCTTAGAAATGAAACATACTACATGGTCTTGCAAGAAAGTGTAGTGCTATCATAGGAACCTGATATATGAGGCAAAGCATATAGCTTCAGTTCAAAGTGCTGCTGAAATCCCAAAGGAATGTCAGCACACTGGGATAGATCCAGCGCCCATTAAAGTCAATGGAAGCTTTTCCATTGATATGAAGGGGAGTTGGATTGGCCCCTTAAAATGCATCAGTGAAGGAGCCAAAGGCTTTTAAAAATTAATATCTTATATAAAAATGAGTAATTGTGTGCTAAATTGCTGGTTGTCAGCGTGCTTTAATAATAAATAATAATAACTACACTTTACTGTATATAATCCTGTTTATCCAAGGACCTTCAACATTTTTAATACACTGAACTGAATCATGGTTGAAACCTTCAAGGTATTGAGCATTGTAGTTTCTGTGAGGTTACCTAAACCCTTAACTGGAAGTTATTTTGCCCCCTACCTCTACCAATATTTTGGTTTTCTTTTCTGTTAAACACCAGCCAAGGGTTTTTAACTTTAAATGTAACTTTTTATTTTTGCCATGTTGCAGACCTTGCTTTGCTTTTGGTTTCTGGTTGAAGGCAGGGTCAGAGCCAGTCCTACATTTTGCAGAGGCCTGTGTGAAATAAAACATGCACTCCTCCTTCACAGCACACTACAGAGTGGCTACAGGTGTTCAAGCACATTAGTTCATTCACAGTGGTGCAGGCTAAGGGGATAATATCAGGTCAGATGATGTCAACATTGTTCACTATTTCACAGTTGCTTATTGTAGTCGAAATTTCTAGATAGACAAGGCTGGCAGGTTCAGCTTAAGTAGATTACCACCACTTCCTGCTCCCTGTTAAGAGCTGATGTAAAGACCTACCAGAGGAAGCCATTTGTGATCAGGACCGGCACCAGGGTTTCTGGCGCCCTAGGCGCCGGGCCATTTCGCCACCCCGCGCGCGGGTCTCGCGGCTCTGGTGGAACCGCCGCAGCATGCCGTGCGGCGGTCCCCAGAAGCCATGACCAGCTGACCGTCCACAGAATGCCTGCGGCAGGGTCCACCGGGAGCCGCGGACCAGGGACCGTCCGCAGAAATGCCTGCGGCAAGTCCCACCAGAGCCACCGGGACAAGTGATCTTCACAGACGACTGCCGCAGGCTCCACCGGAGCCGCCTGCCCCCCCCTCCATACTGCTGGCACTCTAGGCGACTGCCTAAGTCACCTAAATGAAAGCGCCGGCCCTGTTTGTGATGCACAACATTTTTATTGGCCCTATAAAACCCAGGAACTTTGCTATACTGTCGGGAGTGATATCTACCTTACCTATTAACTATTTAAATATGTAACACTCTCTACAGTTGTATCCCTGAATAGGCTTCCCCTCCCCACCAACAGATATTATAATAAATTGTTATCCTTCTTCTATGGATTTTACAGGAACTGTGGGGATGGGGCTTGATCCTTTCCCTCAAAATAATATTAAATGACTATCAACTTTCCCATTCATCTTCCACAGCAGCCAGTTGTCTTGTATCGGACCCCAGTCTTGGCAAGAGATTCATCAATGTAGGTGTGGTATTAGGAACTGTACCTTAAAATAGTTAGTATCCCAGACAGAAAGTCTGGGAGAGGGACAGTGCAGAAGCTCATGTTGTTATACAGAGGCAGTTCGAACTGTGTCACTGAATAAAGAGGATTTCTTTCAAGCCTCTTGGACCCAGAGTCATTACTGAACACCACAGTGGAATCCCCTGCAATCAAAGGGACTCCATGATACCTATACTGGTGGCTCTCTTTTGCAAAATCGGGCCTTAAAAATGAGAGAAGTGATTTAGCTGATCATACCTAGAGCAGTGTTAAATTCAGTGGGTCATCAAATCCTTGTTCTGCTGCAGTCCACACAGACTTTCATCTCATGAATTTCACTATGAATTTCGGGTTTGAAACCCAAAAATCAAAAGGTAAATTCTGTGAAATCGGCCAAATTTCATCTGCTTTGTTCTAATGGTTCATGATTCTTGGAGAACAGTTTCCATCACTCTTCAAAAAGAAAAAAAAAAAAAAAGAAAAAAAAAAAGGGACCAGATCCTAAGCTGGTGCAAAGCTGAGGATCTGCCCCTATATATTTATTTTGTTTTTAAAACAAATTGTGAGCAGTCTTTTTTTATTTTGCTAAGTAATAGGAATTAGGATATTGGAACATATTTCTTCCAATAAATAGCTTTTCCAGTTATCAAATGCCTTAGTTTTGCATCTATGTTTAATTACCCACAAAGTCTGTTTATTGCTTCATATACTTTATCTTGAATATTATTTCTTAGCTAACAAAAAGACTTCCCAGTTTTGCTTCTATGCCCTGGGTACTGCTTTTGATTATATCTATATCCCGTATTTAATAGAGGACAGTCATTTTACTCTCTTACCACATACTGTGACCAGATCATGTACAGTTATACAGGGAACTATTCAACTCCTTGAATAAATGCATTCTGTTTCTAAATACAATGTGGGAGCCTGGAATTTAACTACTACTTGTTGATATGTCCTCTTACAGACCTATTTGCTGTTACAATAATTAGGAACACAAATTGCATGCAGTACTTGAGTACATAAACTAGCCCATAAAAAAGCCTCATGTTGCCTTGGCATGATCGTATCATGTTTTTTTTTAAATATCTATTGGGTATCAGTATTGAACTTCAAAATGAAGAGATGAATATGACATTAACATTTCTACATTTTCATTACTGATATTAATAGCTGTGAACTTAGATTCAGAACATACTGAAGATTTTTTTTTAAAGGTCTAAAGATAACATGTTTTTTAAAGAAGAAATCATGCCAGGGAAACCAGACTTATTTTTTCTAGGAATTACAAAATTAGTACATGAAGAAGGGACTATCAACAATGTGTAAAGCATCTGATAGGGCACCTCATGAAATCTTATTTATAAAATTAAATCAAATAGGCTTTTAAGTGAACACCATGACATGGACTGCAAACTGGCTGATGGGCCACGAACAAAATAATGCTCAAAGGCAATTTATTCAATTGCAGCAAGTTGTTTAGTGGAGTGCAGCAGGAATCACTGTTAGGTCTAGTCCTACAAATATTGAACATCTCTAAAATCTGGAAGAGAGGGTTCACCACATGTTACTGAAATGATCAAATGATTCTAAATTGTAAGGAAGTGCAAATATGAGTGAGGAGAGAGACAATTTAAAGTGACCAAAAGAGGTTAAAAGTATGGCTACAGAAAAAGGATATTCAGCCTTGGAAATATGCAAGCTAGTATATCTTGGGAAGCTAGCCCCAGGTGAAAAATTTGATGTGGGGAGAAAAGACAGCAGCAAAATTGAGGTTAGTGGGCATATAAAGAGGAAGCAAAAAACGCCACAGTGATTCTGGATTGTTTCTGCAGAGTCAATATGTCCCAAACCATGGAGCCATTTGTGTATCTCCATTTCTCCATATGATTTTGACAAGAAAAAACTTGCAATCAGTTTTGGATATCTCGGTACCAGAGAGATGTAAAGCAATTTACGGGAGTTGAATAAAATACAGCAACATGTATTTTGGCTGCAGAGTTTGAGAGCTTGATTCTTGAGGTAAGATTAATAGAGCGGGTATAGTACCAACTGGCTAAGTGACAACTAAGCAGCAAGGTAACCAGCTAAAAGTATTTTAAGAATATAAACAGCAGAGGAAAATTTAATCTGAAAAACTTCCTAACTATGAGATTGGCTGGAATGTCTCCAAAGATTAGTAGCAGAATTAATGGAACATTAATGTCACGTGGGACAGTTACAGCAAGACTGAGTAAATCACTAGAAAATATACTATAGGGAGCAATCTTCACTGGTATGGTATCAACTTAATACTTCCTTTCCATCTCTATTTTCTATTATTCTCTATCATTTTCACATAATAGAGGTCATAACTCAGGAAAGCACTTCTACTCACACACCAGTTAAATACATACTTAAATGTAAGCCTAGGCTTCAGTTTCATTGAAGACAACAGGACATAATCACATGCTAAACATTAAGCATAGGCTTAAGAGGTATCCGGAATGGGGGGAGGGAGGACTTAAGCATGTGCTTCAGTGTTTTCATATATTGGGGCCATGGACTGCAGAGCATTTTTCCAAACTTTCCAGCAATACAGCATTAGCACATCTTTTCTATTTTGCTTAAACATACTTCTTTACTAAAGAGTGAGCTAAGTAGTCAGAATTATTTATATATAACTTGGAAGTCAACAAAAGGACAGAAGAGCTGAAAAATATGTTGATTTCTTATTTATACTAAGCTACATACAGTCATTGTACTGAACAGTTCATTCCCTTGTGAATAATATTACTGGTTCCCACAGTTAAAGACACAGGGAACATCTCCCAAACTAACAGGATCTTTCAGAATGGAAGGAAATTGATGTCAATGGAGATTCAGTAGAACCTCTGGGTTACGATCACCAGGGTTATGAACTAACCGGTCAACCACACAACTCATTTGGAACCAGAAATTCACAATCAGCAGAGCAGCAGAGACCAAAAAAAGAAGCAAATATAGTACAGTACTGTGGTATATGTAAACTACTAACAAAACAAAAGGATCGTTTGAAAAAAAGATTTCACAAGGTAAGGAAATTGTTTTTGTGCTTGTTTCATTTAAATTTAGATGGTTAAAAGCAGCATTTTTCTTCTCACAGTAAAGTTTCAAAGCTGCATTAAGTCAATGTTCAGGTGCAAAGTTACAACTATTTTAGAGTTCAGAACAACCTCCATTCCCGAGATGTTTGTAATCTGAGGTTCTACTGTCTGCCAATTGACACTAGTTGAAAATCTGATCTTAAGAGTGTCCACAGTAGTTTTTATTCATTAAAAAAAAAAAAATAGAACTTGGGTAAAATTTTCCAAAGGCCCTAAGTCCATTTTTCAAAAGTAACTTAGACACTTAGGCAGATAAGTCTCACAAAGGGCTAGATCCATAAAGGAACTTAGGCTCCATATTGCAATACCTAATGTTTAGAATCCTGCCATCTGCTGAAATCCTTAGCTGTAATTCAATCATTGGGTCAGAGAGCAAGTGAGAATGACTCTATAGACAAGTGGTTAGCACACTGTCCTGGGAGACCTGGGTTCCAGACCCTGTTCCACTGACTATTTAAGTAGTTCATAAAAAGTGGAACACCTTCAACAGGAGAGATGTGCTTCAGTGTTTTCCTGTTTTGGGACCACAGACTGTAGGACAGTGTGAGAGAGACTCACCCCATAATACCATATAGCTCAGCAGTTAGAGTACTCACCTTCTTCCTTTCTGTTTGTGTGGAGCCTGATCTGGTAGGCATGCTCTACGATGGCCTCTAAGAATGCCTACAGATTGGCCCCCACAGGTGAGATAGGTTAGGGAATTCCTAGCTTGAGGATCCTGCTGGGGCTTAGGTAGCATCAGGATTTAGGCAGTGTGTATGTCCACTGGCAGAAACGTAGGCACACTGCAGACTTTACCAGTGAGAACGCAGCAACCTAGGGAATTTAGGTGCCTACAGGGTTAGGTGGCAGCTGAGCAGATGTTTTGAGGATCTAAATTTTGGACTTAAGTGTCTAAATTCCTTTGTGGCTGTAGCCAAAAACCTTTGCTTGGTCCTACTTTCCCTACTCAAATTTGGAGCTAGTATAAGGCTGCTGAACCACCAAATGGTTTTCAGTTTCACTAAGGGGAGAGCGTGAAAATTCTTCCTGTGCTGAGTTCCACTCTCCTCTGATAAACCCTCACACTCCTCAGCCTTGTCCCATCCTCAGGAAGCTAAAGTTACCCTGAATATAAGAGGGAAATGCAGGGAAGGGAAAGGAAAGGGCGAGTGCCAACTCAGTGCTCTCTAAATTGTCTTATTCCAATGGGTTGAAGAGGCAGTTGTCAGATATGATCAGAGGGAGCGGAAGAGCAAGGTGAGCCCAGCCCAGTTTTTTGCTAGGAAAGCAAGGAAAGAATGAAGATTTAGGCAGGGATATTGTCTTATCTGAGTGACCCTGAAGAATGAGAGAGTTTGGGCCTGATCTAAAACTCACTGAAGTAAATGGAAAGACTCCCATTGACTTCATTCTCTCTGGGTCAGGCCCACAGAGAGCCCAAGAAGCAGTGAGGCAGCACCTCATCATCCCCACCCAATCAATCTACTGCAGTGTTGCTGTTGGCACACCACAGAAGCGATCGGTGCCCTGGTGCAGGTGAGTATTGGCTCACAGTTTTTTAGATAAACAAGTAGCAATTAGGCTGATGGCATAAATTACAGCAGCATCTTCACTCTCATTACAGAGTCCCTCCCTGCACAAGATACTTCAGGGGCACAAGTGCTGGTATCTATTAGACTTGACTTTTCTCCTTTGTTCCCACCCCAGACATCTTTAGGCACAGATTGGAAATGTGACTCTTCAAAAGCATATAGACCTGTTTTCACAAGCCAAGATGCACATACAAAACATTCAGTGTGTGCAAAGAGCTCAAACATTTGTTTTTGTGAGAGTGAACCTATTTCAGTTTATTTTTTTACTGATGTTATAGATCAGTGGTTCTCAACTGTGGGTCTGTGAGCCATTTTAGGGGCGCCACAGGGCCCTGCGGTTGAAGATTGAAGCCCTGAGCCCCAATGCCCTTTGCAGGGCTAAAGCCCAGAGCTGTGGGGCTGAAACCCCCATGGGATTGAAGTCCCCCATGGGATTGAAGCCCGGAGCCATGAGACTGAAGCCAGGAGCCCTGGTGCCACCCCGCAGGGCTAAAGCCCCAAGTCCAAGGGTGGAGTTGGGAAGGTATAAGGGGCATTGCCCCCCGTGCACACACACACTGCAGTGCCTTACCCAGAGCGGGGCAGTCCTGGGGGCAACTCCTTCTTTCCCTCAGGCCCTACGGAGATGCCCTGCCCCCTGGCCAGGTCAGAGGTGGGAAGTTGGAGCTAGGCACTAGGGGCAGCTGCTGCTCTGACTGTTGCCATGAATAGGGCAGCCACAGAGCTCTCCTATCTCCTGCTGCTGCTACTGGTGATGCCCAGGATTGTAGCTGGTCCTCAGGTCCTAGAGCCCTTTTACTGCTGGAGCAGGTGGTAAGGGCCACCCAAGTGGGTGACCCGACTCCTGGGCAGCAGATTCCTCAGGAAGCAGTGACCACAAGGTGGGGGGGCCCTCCCAGGCTCCCAATATACAGCCCCAAGCTACCTCCCTATCCATGCACAGCCCCTCGTTACCCCTCTTCCCTATACCGAGCTACACCCCTCTCTCCTCACAGACCCTAGCTACCCCCTCCCTGCATCCTGCGCTACCTCCCTGCCTGCATACAGCCCCTAGATACTCCCTGCCTGCACCCTGAGCTACCTCCCCTGCCTGCACAGAGCCCCTAGATACCCCCTGCTTGCACTTTGAGCTGTTTTCAAACTGAGCTGAGCCCCACTCTACCCCCCTCCATTTGATTTATAAGTTTTGGATGCAGCTTCTCCCCACCCACCAGACAGGCTGGATGGACTGCTGAGGTGAGTCAGGGGGTAGAGGTGGTGATCTTTCCCTGGGCCACGCTGTGCAGAGCTGGCCAGAGCCCTGCTCTCCTCAAATAGAAGTCAAACTGCACCTATGCCCGAGGACACTCCCCCACATCCCTTCCCTGGAGGTTTTATAGCATGTTGGGGGGGGGGGGGGGGCTCAGATAGAAAAAGGTTGAGAACCTCTGTTATAGATTACCCTTTTCCTCTTGTTTTTTAATTAAACCCAGTTAGAGAGGTGTTACCCTATAATTTTATTCTAAACCGCAACTGACTCAGCATTCATCACTTGTTGAGGTGGGAAGCTCTTAATTAGTAAGCCAGCTTCTTTTTCTCTTTCTTTTCTTAGAATAGAATACAGTGCTCTTGGCTGAGTGTGTACAGGCGAGAGCTTGAGACATTTTATTTAGTTAGAAACCCTCCCTAGAGTGTGACCAAAAGAACATTATTGTTCACCCAAACCCAGCCTTTTTTGCTGTCTGAAACACCTGGCAGAAGGCTTGCACTATCATTTGCACTGGCAGCTAAAGGAAAACTTGAGTAAGATATATGTCCAAAACATCCAGAGAGTTAATCAGAAGAATACAAATCACAGCCTATTTCGGGCCAGATCCTCATCTCAGTTACACTGCTTTAAATCAGGAGATCAGTGAAATTACTTCAAATATACATCTGTGTAACTGAGATCAGAATCTGGTGCTCATTTTAATAAATATAATAGAATGAGCCACGTTAGGGACTCTTTGTTTTGACAAGAATATGTATAGCTGTCAGAAAAGATCATTAAACCCTTCTGGTAATGAGCTCATTTGAAACAAGCTCTCTATTAGTAATTATCACTTGGTTTTGATTGATTCATCGGTTGCTTTCGGTGTTCCAGTTTCATAAACAGTTCATGAATTGCTGAGTTAAGAAATGTAATCATTATTTTAGAATTTGGTAAACTCAGTCAACAATGAAAAAACCCAGCCAGCCAGCCCTGTTTCAGGACCAGTCCATTCTAAATGAATTAGCTGTGTACCAGAGCCGTTATAGCTGGACTGCAGTTTATTCAACAATGAAGAAAGTCAAATGGAACAGGGAATGCTTGAGAAGTGAAATTTTTTCTTACCTATTTCAGTCATGGTAATCCCCGGAGCTAATTGCCCATTGTTGAAAGAGCTATAGGTAAATAAGTTTGGTACAGAAGTGAGGTCATAGATAGGTTCCTGCTTTATCTGTTTGATTCCAGTCATGTCTAACCCAGACTGATCTGGGGAGGGCTGGGCAGAATCCACATTATAATAACCCTCGGACTTTGGCAGGTCAATGACATGCCCATTCGAGTAAGTGCCACCAGTTTCGTTGTTCAGGTTGCTCAGGCCGTTACTGATGCTGCTGCTGTATACCCTGGCAAGGGCTTCTGCCTCACCACTCTGCTGCTGCCGTTGCTCCTGTAATCGCTGCTGGTGCTTCTGCACTTCAGCATACAGGCTGTCTCTCTGCTTTTTGGACATTCTTCCAAATTTCACAGCTGAAAAGCAAACCATAACAGAAACCATTGCTCTCTTTTCTTAAATCATTTTCCTATTTACATCACTTTTGCCCTGTCTTTCCTCCGGGGAAATCAGAAATGATACAAAGCTGTGGACTACAGATGTTTTATGAAAGCTGAAGCATTATGTTCTTGGATTTGCAAGGTACCAACAATTGCTCCATTTTGACAGACAGGGTCTCAGTCAAGCAACATACTCCTCTGCTGTGAATGTTAAAAAACTCCTGGCATCTTTCTCTTGCCTTTCTGTGTTCACTACACAACAACCCAGAGGTATATAAAACTTACAACCCTTAGGTTTGTTTCCCATGTGATTTATCAACTTGCTCCCAAACCTTTAAACTATCCACTAACTGATTAGTGCCTTCTGATGAAAGCAAATCCTAACGCCCTATTATTGCAACCTTGCAAGGGGCTGTTATCTTCACATTCCTATTTTTTAAAAAAAACGGCATTACAGGTTAGAGTTAGGACCTGCAGGGAAATGACAGACTTGAAGGTAAGCAGCATAAATGAATGGCACATCTTCCATAAAGGCAAGACTTATGGATTTACACAATCATATTTTACATAATCTCCATGTGTAAAATCTGTACATTCTTCACTGATGACAAATGAAGGAAATAGTGTTACTTTTAGAGTAAGTCAGCATCAGAGTGGAAACTAGATTCTCTAGCACTTGAAATCTTTAGAGACTCATGCCTTCCTAAAATATATGCTCTGATTCAAGCATGAGTTATTAGGCTTGATGCAAGAGTTACTGGCTGAAATTCTATGCCCTGTGTTATACAGGAGATCAGTCTATGTGATATTAATGGTCCTTTCTGGCCTTAAAATCTATTAAATATTTTCAAGTAGATCTGGGAAACCTCAGCCCAGAGATGGTAAATAAGCTTTTAGAACAAATGAGGTCACTCAGTTGGGAGAATATCTAGAGGGGATCAAGGATGGAGCTCTGAGGGATATCAATACAAAGCACAAGAGAGGGACACTTGGGCATTCCTTTTTGGGAATATAATTATAGAATGATTATTAGCCAAGATGAGCAGGGATGGTGCCCCTGGCCTCTGTTTGCCAGAAGCTAGGAATGAGCAACAGGGGACTGACTGATCACCTGATGATCACCTGTTCTGTTCACTCCCTCTGGGGCACCTGGCGCTGGCCACTGTTGGAAGACAGGATACTGGGCTAGGTAGACCTTTGATCTGACCCAGTATGGCCATCCTTAATGAAGCCTTTAATGTGGTATGAGGACAAGTGTTTTCTAAAGCTGCTGAACTATTTTAGCTCCTTCTACATATTGTGCTAAATTCAATAGCTCAAAGATGGGCCTGATTCTCCTTTACACTAGGACACTTTATACTTCTATTTATACACACTTTCAGGCCCCTTTACGATAGTCAGATCCCATAAGTCTGTGTGAATGTGAGTGTAACTTGCATGCTGAGGGAGCAGAAAGATGTGCAAAAAGAGAGGAAAAGCACCAAAGAAAGCAAGGTGCAGGAAGGTATATCAGATAACAGCCCCATCAGTTTCTCACTCCCTTTTAGGGATTGCTTTCCCTGCTGTGGTCCTGCCTTTCCATCCCCATAGCACATAAAATATACCACTTTACACCATCATTTGCATGACCTATGGATCCTGCCCATCATGTACTTCTCGCTCTTATTTTAACCACACCAGATGAGAGCAAGGAGGGCCAATCCACAAGGACTTTATGTTGAAAAATGCAACTACATATTTTCTTTAATTTCAGGGCCCCAGTAATAGAAACAAACACCCACTGTTTATGCTCATTATATTTTCATTAATTGGACTCTCCAGCTGCTGTCAATTAGCATCCTGCCTCTGCATGATAGAAATGAGTCTGTTATTAGACAGAGTTAAAATTCACATATGATTTCTTTGTAACTACAAAAAAAATCAATAAAGGCAAGACTGTTTATGTGAGTGTTTATACTCATAGAGGTTAGAGGAAGGCAGCACTGGGAGATGAAACCCTCTCTTCATCTACACCAATGAAAACTCAGGGCCCCTGAAACTCTGCTTTACACGTGAGGGACAGAGCACTAGCAGCCAAACACAAATGTCCGTGATACCTTAAAGCCCTCAACTGCAGTCAGGAGACACCACTTTTATGAGGAGACTATATGCTGATTAACTGCTGAAAGAGCACAGCTTTAATCTTCTCTGGGCAGAAATGAGAGGCTAAGAACCCGGTATGCTGCACACTAGATACCAAGCTGAATTCATTTAATGATGAGACTGTAGTACCCTTACTCATGTTGGATAGAACTTTACACTGCAAACTGTCTCATTGTACCTATGGAGTATTACAATCTGACCTTAAACTAATTTAAAACCTCTGAACCATCTAATGAACATAATTTCTCTGGTGATCTACAAAGCTCAGGGGAATTTGAAATAAATTCAAATGGCACATTTTTATAACGGTCCAAGACAATTTTTTTTTGCCACTATATAGATAAGATAACAAAATTAAGATAATATGCCTACAAAATAGGAGACATTTTTGTTTTCTTTTTGATGATTTTAAAACTTCAATATGGATTTGGGAGCAATCCAAATTAACAGTAGTAGTTAGGGCTGAAATAATGCAGACAGACTTTGCTCAACCTTTCTTGCACAGCTCTGCCATTGCATCTCAATGCTAACCTGCAACACAACTCTTATTCTAGCCTCAGGTCATTTTTATTCTCAATTTGTCAATCATGCTGACTTGTGTTGCAGTTTGGGAATTGATTAAGAGGACTAACAGTAAGAACTAAGAAGAGACCACCAGCACTAAAATATATAGTTTGCTCTGTACAGCCTCACCCTGAAGTTTCAACTGGATACAATAATCTTCTTCATTTTTTGTTTTAAGCAGTTGTGTAGCTCTCTTGTTCACTGCTAAACAGCAGAAGGTTGCACCAAGTCGTTCCTTTGTAATATAATGTAATTTTTATTGAAGTGCTTTCAGATCCTTTAGCATAAAAATTGCTCTAAGCGTGCATATTTCCTTTTTAACTGTATATTTTATTTATTATACATCTCAGGCCCTCAAACATTGTTAAGCATGGGGAGTCTTAATATATCAATATTTAATATTATTAATATAAAATGTTATTATCTGATGCAGCATTCGAAGCCCTCTCTACGAGGGGAGGACCTTTTTGCTTTTAATCAGAATGCCACATTTCTCTCTTTATAACATTTTCTTGTAATCTGATGTTGCTCTCTATTTTGTTATTCCCCCACCCCCATGAAAAAATGCACCTAAGTTTAAGGAATGGCTAAGATCTATGTTTTACTGTGAATGTGTTACAGAGCACTTGGGTTTTCTTCTTTATTTCCAGAAATCTGTTCGGGGGGTTAAGTAGTCAGCAGCAATGAAGAACGGTTTCAAAGGGTTTATCTTTGAAGTAGGAAGCTAACTCCTTACCGTCTCTAGACATTCCTAGGGCAAGACACTTCTGCAGTCGGCAATGTTGGCAACGATTTCTGTTGGTTCTGTCAATTAAACAGTTTCTCTGCCTGGGGCAGGAGTAAGAGGCATTGTTCTGCTGACTCCTTCTAAAGAAACCCTAGAGAGAAAGAGAGTGTGAAAGAGAGAGAGAATTACTATAGATAGATAGATAGATAGATAGATAGATAGATAGATATAGTGGCATGCCACTGCAATAAACTCTAATTCAGTGAAATTTTGTTTATGATACAACTTTGTAAACGCTTTAGCCAGAAGTAGTGAAATAAAATCATGTTCTCTCCTGATCTGAAAAACCTGTGCATTACTCTGTAAAATATAATATGAGGGTATGAGCATAACCAACAGGATAGAGTGATAAAATATAGTACATCCTCAATATACAATAAACACTGAACTTCATCAAATGCTCAGGGAGACTCTCACCAATATTTCTAACAAAGTGGCTTATTGCCATTTGCTCTGAACACTTTTTTCATTAAAGAAAAGGTACTGGTATATTCTAACACTGACAATTTGTTTATTCACTGGCTACATGTAGTATCAGAAGTTGTAATATACTGTGTGATTTCCTAGGTTAACCTGGAGAAGCTTAAACTGATTTGGAGAGACAGGATACTCCACAAGAGAGAGGTAATTCAAATTGAGGCATCTAAAAGAGCCCTAGGATTTGATGACCTTACTAGCTAAAGTGCAAATGAAAAAGAAACACTTTTAAATACCACCATCCTCCTCCAGGGAAAAGAATCATGACATTTCATATGTAAAAGAAATATATTATTGTCAGGTAAACAGAGAAAGTTAAAAATCCCAGTTTAGCTAGGGAATAGGCTAAAAAGTTTTAAAACTTTTAGTTATCCAGTCTCAGTAGGGTTTTTTGAGTGTTACTCTAGCCAGTTGTTTGGATTTGTGACTGGGGACAAGAGTACTAGAACCCAAGAGCATGTCCTTACTTAGTCATAGCCACTGAGAATGGCACCATCAGGCAGCATTACGGCAGAAGTGACAAGAAATGCCAGAGATTTCAAGAGGAATGGAGCCAGGAAGGGGAGATGAGAGAAGTAAAGCTACACTTGATGTTCTTCTCTCTTCTACAGCACAACAAAAGGTAAAGAGCACAGGAGGAGCAGGGAGCCCAGAGAGGGGGAAGAGAAACAAAGGAGAGAAGTTCATTGGAGAACCTAGCAGCTTTAGAAACAGGCAACTGCACACTTACACAGTGAGAAAGAGATGGAGGGGGAGTTTAGCAACTGTAGAAAGCCATGAAGGCAGATAGAAGGTAAAAAGTACAGTTAGCATCTGTAGGAGGAAGACAGAGTAAGTAAAGTTAGACACTGGTAGCAATGGTGGCAGTGAGGTGGTTGAATGTTGCTAGGATGGTTTGTAGACTAAACCTGAACCGAATCAGCAAGTTAGGGATGGCTTCATTCAACAGATAGTCCAGTATTGTTTCGGTATAGGACTATGGATGACAGCAGCAAATCATGGCAATAATAACATCTGTGGAGTCTGGAGAAATAATGGTGAAGAAACAAAGTAAGTGGATTGTACATGACTGGATTCACTCAGTAAAGACAATATTTGAAGCTTCACTCAAGTTCTAGTGCACTGAACGATGGCCAGAGGTGTCACTAGCACTGGACAACAGGTATTGAGTTTGAGTGCAGATACTGACATTCCCAGTCCATGAAGTGAAGTTTAAAAGTCCCATTTCATCTACCCTGCATTGGTTGTGTTGGTGGTTATAACCTATTTAAAATTTAATTTAAGATGTGTAAAAGCACCAGAGAATCCTGTGGCACCTTATAGACTAACACACGTCTGTTAGTCTATAAGGTGCCACAGGATTCTCTGCTGCTTTTACAGATCCAGACTAACACGGCTACCCCTCTGAAATTTAAGATGTGAATTTTGTATCTTTGGGAATGCAGTTGTCCTTTAGGGAAAGTACCAATGAAAAATTGTAGAGCATTTATCTGATCCTGACTACCAAAGAATTTACTGAAGCCATGGCTGTGGGATTAATTTAAGGCCAATTTAGCACTAATTATGTGACATTTCTTATGTATTTGCCATACTTTATTAGAAATTTCCTTTTTGGAATAAAAAGGGTTTTCTGCTTTAACTTTAAGTAATTCTAGCATGAATAGGGAATTGAATGAATGGATTAATCAGATCAGGTCAATCTTATTTTTAAAGGTAAAAGTTATAAAAAATATTTTTTTTTAGAATTGTAACTATTACATATTCTAGACTATCATATTTTAGTGCTACAAAGCTTTTCATAGTAAAGACTGTGTTGCTTATTTTCTATCATACAGGAATTTACACAGTCATTCTTTGTTCCTGTTAGAATATCATGGGTCATATTCAAATTTTGACTTAGTATAATTTATTTTTTCCCTTCCCTCATCAGATGTACAAGAAAGTTTGAGCAAATGTTTTCTTGGACTATATAATATTTTATATCCTTTTTTTGAATGGCTACATTTATTGGGGAGAACAATTGCTCTTTTCGGTAGAAAAATTGTACTGACCTAGTGCGTAGAGTAGAAGAGCTAAAAACAAATTTCTTGGCTCTTTTCCTAACTTTGACACTGAATCACTTTGTGATGTTGGGCAAGTCACTTAACTTTTCTCTATCTCAGTTTCCCAGTCTGTAAAACAGGTATAGTAATATGTTCCATACCTCAAAGAACTAGGCTTCAATTTTAACCACTTTCCACAATGGTGGAGAGACAGGTGGAATGAGACACTTTTGAGAGCCCCAGAGACATTGAGGAAGGCACAAGGGGTGAAACCCAGGCCTCCGTGAAGTCATTGGGAAAATTACCAGAAGATATCAAATTCCTGAAGATACCCAGGCATGCTGCAGGATATGACAGTGCTATTTGCTACATCCTTTAATAAGGTGCAATGAGGACTGATAGATCAGATATAGAGTGACCGCTTTGTGAAAAGCATTCACACGCAGGTGACAGGGTGTTTTTGTCATTTATCATTTTCCTGTATGAGTTCATTTGAGAGAGTAGTGACTATCTGGTTTCACCCAGATAGTTTTTATTGAGGCATTTAGTGCACTCGATGAGTAAAGATGTGTTGTGGTGGGTGTTGATCACTGTAGCAGTGGAGATATGGCAGCAGGTTTTGCATCTATTGTTCTGTCTGATTCTGTTGCCGTTTTGAGTTGCTCTGTCTTGGTCTGTGGGGAGCTTACTTCTGATGATGAGCTTGGGTTGAGGGGTTGTTTAAAGGCCAGAAGTGGGTGTTAACAAAACAATCATTCTATGGGCTTGTGTCATAAACAGATAGCTAAGGGTTAATGTTTCTTTTACCTGTAAAAGGTTAACAAAGGGAACCAAACACCTGACCAGAGGACCAATCAGGAAACCGGATTTTTCAAGTGAGGGAGAACTTTGGGTGTGTTTTGTCTTTGCTCTGTATATTTGTTTCTCTCGGCTATGAGAAGAGTTTGTTTTTTTTCTATCTCCAAGCTTCTTTCTACCTTCTGTTCCCAAGTTGTGAGTACAAAAGGAAAAGGAATAATAGGTTTATATGTATTTTTATTTACATTGTGGAGTTGCTGGAAGGTTCAAATTGGATATTTTTTGAATCAGACTGTTTATTCATATTTTCTGTATAAGCATAGCCCTGTATGGTCATCTTGATACAGCGTTATATTCTTATGTGTTTTCTTTCTTTTTTATATAAAGCTTATTTTTAAAACTTGTTTGAATTTTCTTTCCTAGTTAAGGCAAGGGATAGGAATCTCTGTGCCAGGAGTACTGTCTCTCTTAGGAAAGACTGGAGGGGGGGAGAAGGAGAGGGTGGAAGGTAAATCGTCTCTTCTGTTTTGTTGTCAAGGGATTGAACGGGAATCTCCTAGTATCCAGGGCGGAAAATCTGGAGGAAGTAAAGAGCAGGAAGGGAAGTGGGTATTTCCCTTTGTGGAGGCTCAGGCATCTAGGTCTTGGGGGTCCCCCCCCAGGGAAAGGTTTGCGGACCAGAGAGATTTATCAGGTACCTCAGAATCCTGATTGGTGGCAGCGAGATCAGATCCAAGGTAATAAGCTTGGGAGGTTCATGCTAGCTTCTCAGTTTATGAACGCTAAGGTGTCAAATCTGATAGACGTAAGCTACGACAGCTTGTCTTCATGTACAGCACTGCAGCTGCACTACTGTAGCGCTTAAGGGTAAGTCTTCACCAGGGCCGGTGAACCATTTAGGCGAATTAGCGGTTGCCTAGGGCGCCAAGATTTGGAGCGCCAAAAAGTGTGCCCCCAAATTTTTTAAATGCTTGCAGAGCTGCTGCTGGAGGGGCTGAGACTGCAGCAGCAGACACTGCCTGCCACCGGCAGCCCGAGGTGTCCCAGGTCAGGGCGCCCAGGTCAGAGCGCCCTGGAGGTCAGTGCACCGCGCCGGACCCGAAGCCAGGCGCCCCGTGGTCAGCAGAGCCTCGCTCCCAGCCAGCCGCAGCCCAGCGCCCCTTCCCCCAGGTAGGGAGCCGCGGCTCCAGTGGACCTGCCGCAGGCATGCCTGTGGCAGCTCCGCCAGAGCCGCGAGACCCGCGTGTGGGGCGGCGAAATGTCCCGGCGCCTAGGGCGCCAGAAACCCTAGCGCCAGTCCTGGTCTTCACTAACGTGGCTGTGTAGTCGCGGTACCAGGGCTGAGAGAGTGCTCTCCCAATGTAGTAAAAAACCCACCACCATGAGAGGAGTTGCCCCCAGCGCTGGTGCACTGTCTATACTGCCACTTTACAGCGCTGAAACATGCATTGCTTGGGGGAGGGTGTTTTTTCACACCCCCGAGCAAGAAAGTTTCAGCACTGTAAAGAGGCAGTGTAGACGAGGCCTTAGTGAAAACGCTACTATGCTGATGGGAGAGCTTCTCCCATCAGTGTAGTTAATCCACCTTTCCAAGATGCGGTAGCTATCCCATTAACATAGCACTGTCTACAGGAGGGCAGAGGGGTTAGGATTTTGCACACCCCTCAGTGACGTAGTTATACTGGTTATACTATACTATGCTGATATAGATCTATAGTGTAGATGTGGCCTATATCTGACCTCTCAGTCCTCATCCTCAAAGGAAACACTTTGAGCCCGAATGCTTAAATTCATAACTCTGCTAGACACTAAAAATCATGGCTTGAACAGAGACACTGGATTTATGGCTTATTACAACAATCTGTTACTCTCTACCCCCTGTTTTTGTCCTATGACTGAAGAGGTGTTAAGGGGACATTGTACCTTGAATGGTCCCTTTGCATATGTGCTAACTACTTATGTTAACCAATCTGTTCCAACTTGCATTTTGCCGTGATGCTGGAAGTGCTTTTCCCAGACCTGAAGAGCTCTGTGTGGCTCAAAAGCTTGACTCTCTCACCACCAGAAGTTGGTCCAGTAAAAGATATTACCTCACTCACCTTATCTCTCTAATATCCTGGGACCAGCACAGCTACACTTAGACTGCATACATCTTTCTTCATGACAGTCTCATGAAACAGGATTAGACTAATTGATCTGCTACTTTGAAACTGGCACAAAAACAAAAGGGTTACAACTGTGTTAAGTAGTAGAGAAGCTCTTATCTCAATATGCACATAGAGCTAAGAGGCATTGTCTTCTCTTGAGGCACACACAAGGGCTACCAGGAACAGTAATCACATCCAGAGGAGACTTTATTCCTTGCTGCTTTATGTAGACTGGTTATAGAGACAAGAAGCTCTTTTTCTGCTTAAAAGCATTTTTCTTTATTATTATTTTTGTGCCAATTTTAAAGTATCAGATCGATTAGACTAATCCTGCTCTGTGCGATCATCATAAAAAGGAGTCTATTTCCAATCCAGTATCACAATAAAACGGTGTCACAATGGGGGATGGCTCATTTACAGTTGTTAAAGTTTCTGAAAGACGAGGTCTGATTTTTGACAATATCTCACTTCTCAATTTACTGGCATTAAATCAAACTTTATTTTTGGGATGTGGTAAATCCAATGTTTTGAATTTTTCAGATGCCTTCAATGTTATAAAATGGTAAATGCAAACCTGAGGAGCAAGATATTTCACACTACACACATGTAGAGGTGTATGTGCATCCACAAAATGTACAGTGCATGTTTCCATCTATAAAATGACCTGCAGGTGCTAATCAGAGCCTTTGCATCTTTACACATTCAAGCGGGTAGTCAGAACTGCAAACACGAAGATTTGCCTTTGCAAAATTCTCAGCTGCTGTGAGTGCTAAAATAGCCCCTTACACATAAGTTAGCCATGGGGACTGCTTTAACATATGGCAGCCTCCCCACAGATGCTGATGGCAGGTGCTGCAGCCCCAAATCACAGGAGCACTACGGGCATTCTCCCTTCTATCCCAACCCGCTCCTTTCCATCCCTGGGGTATGCCAGGCCTACAAGAAGGGACAATGCAATGCCATTTACACTCTTCCTGAGCTGGGGGAATTTCTCTCTGGGCAATTGCAATTTCTTTGTGTCCCCTTGAGAGCATAGAGGCACCAGAGTAGAGGCCAAAATCAGCCCCATATCTCTTAAAACTGTGCATTATGACACTTACGTTAACTTTGACATTTCACACATATAGTAAATGAAACAAGAGAACAAAACTAGTCGTCAGGTTCATTCAGGGTGGAGCAGTTCTAACATACTGTAACCAGCATGTGTATCACCATTTACGCTGCATCACATATTAATAATTCAAAGCCTCAGAGAAGGAGTTATTTTCCAAATATCATTTGACTGTTGAATAAGGAAGACAACTAGTAAAATTAGACATGGAACACCTGTGTATCAGCAGCAGGCATTACAGCCTTTGGCACAGCTTGTTTGAAAGGGTGTCAGAGTGTGTTGTGAAGTACACAGATGCCTGGGGCAAATGCAGATGCCAATGACAGTGCTGTATAAAGTCTCATACCTTGCAGCCTTCACATGTGATGACTCCATAGTGTATTCCAGAGGACTTATCTCCACAAATTTTGCATGGTATCACTTCAATTTGTGCTGAAAAAGAGAAAAGGGTTATTTTTGGTTTATAATGCCATTCGTTTCTTTTCTGCCCTAAATACTGATCATAGATGTTAGAGCTGGTCAGACACCTAACTTCCTGCAAGTGTAAAATTGTTCTGTATGATATTTTAGGTTTTTTAGTGCTCTGTTCAATCCAGTTCTAATTGATTCACATAATTGGGCTTCCATCATTTCCCTGAAGAGACTGTTTCGCAATCGAATAGATCTCATGATAAGAAAGCTTTCCCTGACATTTGCAGTAAGTTTTCTCTTTCTTTCTTTCTTTCATCCCCTAGCTATACCTATTGGATCACTCTAAACAATTACCTTCTTTGGTGTTTACAGTCTTCATATACTGCTAGGCAGTAATCTTGTCCTCCATCATATCCTCACTCTTCATTTTGCTGAGGTAGAATTGCCATATATGATTTGATGCTCTTTCTATTAAGCTCCCTAGGCTCTTCCCTCTCACTCCCATCATGGCTGATTGTACTTGTACACTTGATATGATGTAGTTCATGTGATGTTCTTTCATGTCCTCTGATTTGTGGTTTACTGACATACATCAAAAGATACTAGCAACATCTGTAAATATCTGCAGAGTTCTGCCTCCAAGGAATTGCTTAAACCAGTGATTTATTCGCAGATATACCTCACCTCCTGCAGTCAAAGCCATTTATTTACTGGCTTTAAATTAGAGATGAGCAAGAGCTATAGATCCAGATCCCAACATCTCCAATATCTGGTCTTTGCTTTGGCTAACTATAGAATTAGCGGCTAGCTGCAAGATTCAGAACTGCATGTAGATTCAGATTTACCCAGAATCTGAAAATATATTTTCCTCTCTCTACATATAATTTTCTTTTTTCCATCTTATCATTTCCTATATTCGAGACAGAGTATTTGCCTCATTCTCCAACTTTGAATCCTTTGCATGACTTCTCCTGTCTATACTGCATTGTCACATCTGCTTACTAGTATGTAGAGACAGACTCTGCTTGGCTCTGGGCAGGTGCACTGGGGAAAGGGAGCAGGAAGCCTTCCTTTCCCTTCCTTCCCATGCAAGAGCCAGGCGTAATTGTAGCCCTTGAAGTCTGTGGGACAGATCCTCAGTTGGTACAAGTTGGTATAGCTCTAATGAAGTCCGTGGAGCTGTGGATGTGACCTCCTGAGCAAAATACTGCTCCCTTCTAACTCCCTAATTGGGCATATGCCACCCCAAAGTGAGTGGGGAAGGCACATACCCACCTCCCACCACAAAGATGTACCTGTCAGTCCTGTCACTGAAGGCTGGCTAGATGCAGAGGGGGAGCATGCTGTATCCTAAGGAGTAGTGCAGTATGCACTCCCCAGAGCTCTAGGAGGGATTGTGGGTTAGTGCCTTCAAGGCACAATCTGGTTTTTAGTAAGTAACAAGTGTGACCATACAGTGAGCGATGATGGGGGTGAACGGGAAATGGAAGAGCCCAGAGGAAACCTAAGATGCATTCCCTTAAAAGTCATGCTTTCACTTGGAGGTACCACAAATGCTGGAGCGTACACTTAGCTGTAGAGTATGAAAAACTCATTTTCAAACTACTGCACACACACATGTACACAGGTGCTTGTTGGAAAAACAGCTAAGTGCTCTGGCTTTATTACCTAGTACCAAACTGTATCTGTCATCATTGTCCCCAGGTAAGAGAACACAGACTCATTACAATTATCTTTATAACTCCCTTTATAGCTTGACTAAAATCAGATGAGTACCTGTATGGAGTTGTCCCCCTACAACCCCTTGGAATGTGCTGTGTTTCTCTCACTACTAAATCATTGTTTATGGTGGTTAAGAATTCATTTTTTTAACAACTCAGTTTAATTTCCAGGCACAGTGAAGTGCACAATTGGCTCCCACGCTCAAGTGGCCTGCAAAGAAACCAGTCATAACTGCGGCCCCTTCTTTCAGGGAGGTGAAGTGAATATTCCTTTGCAGGGCCACCTGGGGGGAGGAGGGAGGTGAGCAAGTGGGGCAATTTGCCCTGGGCCCCGCAGGGGCCCCCATAAGAGTATTTTGGGGGCCCTGGAGCAGGGTCCTTCACTTGTTCCGGGGGCCTTGGAAAAGACTCGCAGGGCCTAGGCCCCCGGAGCTTTTTCCACTCCGAGTCTTCAGCAGCAATTCGGCAGCAGGGGATCTTTCAGCTCTGGGACCCACCACCGAAGACTCGAGGGCCCCTGAATCCTCTGGGAAGGCCTTATTCCTTTGGTGCATCACCAGAGGTGAACAGTGTCCCAAAGAGGGCAGGAAGGAGATAGGAAGGAATATACATGGATGGTGAAACTTCTATACCCACTGTGCACTCTAAGGCATTTGGGGAAGGACTGTGCTTCCCTGAGGCACAGTGTGCTCTCTTGAGACACAGTAGCTCTTGACCTTCCCTAGTGCAAGACTGGGTGATAAAAAGCATGATCTAGACATACACCGTTGCATACACTTGTGAACGCCAGTCCACTAAAGACAAATTTTCAAATGGGTTTTCACTCACACAAATCTCCTACACTCATTTATATTTCTGTGCAATTGCCCATCTAACAACCAAGCACACAAGACAACTTCTGCAAATGTAAAGTGAGGGAGCAAGATGAAATAATTACCCTCCCCGCAACTAAATAATAAAGTACAGTAGTTCTGCTATGCTAATTCATTACTGTATTGTTTCAAAAATGTGGCTGATTTATGGTTAACCTATCACATATTTTAATTACTAGTTTGAGTTGAATACAATTTTTTGTTCATATATTTTAGGCAGACATGAGCTAGAACCAAATCCCTTAATGCAAGTGCCTATGAACTCTGGGAAAGTTCAGATATACTGTACATTTTGTTCTTCAGCCTACCCATGACGTTAGCTTCGCCTTAGGTTATGCCTTCACTGCATAAAAGATAGCAGTGGGGTTTTACGGTAGGGTAATTAATAGGCATTAGCTATTATGCTGTAAAATCCTTGTGGAAACAAAGCACTGTAATTTTAGTGTGAGATAGCTGGGTGAGGTCATCAGTGTACCCCACCCATGGCTGATCATGCCCAGTTCATCTCACAGTAAAACTGCAGTTCTTTACCTCCAGAAGACTATGCACTGGGACAACTAAAAAACTCTAATTATTCCATGGTAAAAACACACCCTTTTTTGCAGTGAAGACAAAGCCTGAGAATGATTCCTAAGTGCTGCCAGCTGAGAGACTGAATTTCAAGTAATTGTAGATCCCTAGGGTGAGAACCATGCAGAGGGAGAAAGCTTAGTCTTTGGAAGGATGGACTGTTTTGGGTTGTCAGACCTCAGAGGGATAGATGTAGGTCTCAGGCAGAAGTTAAAGTCTTGAATATGGGGAAATTCTCAAAACTCAGTAAGTCAAGATATGCGAGACAACAAGTGAAAATAGTGGAATAATAATAAAAAAATAGATTTTAAAAAATAGTTTAATCACATTTACAATTTATTCCTTTATTCCTGTGATAGGAACAAGGGCATAAGGCTTGATTCTGCAAACACTTACTGCATTGAGTTTCATACCTGTTACTGTGAAGAGTCAATAATACTACATCCAGTAAGGGACTGCTCATCGTCATAAGTATTGTGCTCAGTTAAAAGTATTTGTGGATTGGGTCCCTAAATGTTAAAGCTATGGATTTCAATTATTATGGAACAAATACAGTAGGCTCATCTGCAAATCAGAATCAAACTAATCATTTTATAAGTTAGTAGTAATAGACAAGGTGGGTGAGGTAATAACTTTTATTGGACCAACTTCTGTTGGTTAGAGAGACAAGCTTTCAGGATTACACTGAGTTCTTCTTTAGATCTGGGAAAGTGTCACAGCTAAATGTAAGGCGGAAGAAATTGTTTAGCACATATTTCAAGAGACCATTCAAGGTGAAATAGCTTGTTAATATCTCTCCAGTCATTAGGGGTGTGGGGGGAACTGGCGGGCTTAGCATATTATAGTAACAGTGAATACAAAGTCTCCAGCAGATTGGTGTTGCTGCTTCTGAGTCTGCGTGGTAACTCCCCCAGGTAGACACACTGCCAAGCCACTTAGTATGCAGAAACTGCTCAGTTGCAGTGCTGTGAAAAAACCACCCCAAGAGGCATATCGCTTTCTGCACCAGGGCTACAGCGCTGTAGTGCCAATGTTGACACCCTGCTCGATTACAGTGCTGCAATTGGCCTCTGGGAGGTGTCCCACAATGCCTGCTCTTGCCGCTCTGGTCATCGGTTTGAACTCTACTGCCCTGCCCTCAGGTGACCAACCATCATTCCCACATCATAAATTCCTTTGGAATTCTGAAAATCCCCTTCCTGTTTTCTCAGTGATGCATGCAGTGGTCTCAGCGCATCTTTCCAGGTGGCTATGCCTGCTCCATGCACCAGGCAATCCCCGCTTGGAGCAATGCTATGCTGCTGGACTTCATCAGCATTTGGGGAGAGGAGGCTGTCCAGCCTCAGCTGCGCTCCAGCCATAGGAATTATGATACATATGGACAGATTTCATGATGCATGACAGAAGGGGGCCATGACCAGAACACATTTAAGTGTAGGGTAAAAGTGAAGGAGCTGCAGAAAGTCTACCACAAGGTGCAGGAGGTGAACCGCCACTCCGGTGCTGCGCCCACGAGCTGCCGGTTCTACAAAGAGCTGGATGTAATGCTTGGTAGCGATCCTACCTCCACTACGAAAGCACTGTGAATACTTTTGTGGCTTATGTCAGTTGAGAGTGGATTGAGCCAGGAGGAGGAAATCTTGGACGAGAATGTGGAGGGGGAGGGCAACCCAGAGGCAGAGGATGACTCGGAGGTCAGAGATGCATGCAGCCAGGTGCTCTTTTCTACCCAGGAGGAGGCTAGCCAGTCACAGCTGTTGGATCTTGGTGAAGCACAAAACAGGAGAGGAAGCCCCTGGTAAGTGGATTTGATTTGGGGAACTGCTGAAGTGAGTTGTTGGGGGCAGGAGGGTTGCAGAAAGCAGGTTTGTGTCTGTATGATGTGCATACCACCACATGCCTGGTCTGAATGGTGGAACAGGCTGTTGATTGACTCCCTCACTTCACGGGACTCTCCCTCAGAGATCTCCAGGAATCTCTCGTGGAGGTACTGGGCAATCCGCTGCCACTGGTTCTTTGGCAGAGCTGCTTTGTTTCTTCTTTCCTTTGATTTCCTGCTCACCCTCAGCAGCGAGATATCTTCCATAATGAACATAGCCTGTGGAAAATGTGGGGACAGGAATGATTATCAGGTCCTTCCTACAGTGCTGGCTCTCCTTAAGGGCCATGTGCCCATCACACAGTAGGGTCCAGGAAGAGTGAGTTACCTCGCCCCTGTGGCTACCCACCATTTTGGGGGTCTTATGGCTCATGTATGCTTGCCTGGGGTCAGCCAGTTAGTGACAGGTATGTGAATAGTGGCTGTGTTTTAAATCACTGAATCAGTGTTCTCTATGTTGCAAACAATACTGCTCTGTAAAATGTTGTGTTTTGGCTTCACAGAGATGATCTTGGGAGCCCAGCCTCCCTCTTTGTTATTGATAGCTGACCAGCTGGGCAGAATTACAAAGCAGCCATGAAGAACTAAAGAGAACTTTCTGCGTGAGGTTATGATGCACTCTGCCGCTCAGAAACAGGAACTGAAGGTGTGGAGGGAGAGCGAGAAGAGGGACTGAAAGGAGAATACGGTGCACCAGAATGAAGCCACGGAGTAGCTCTTAAATGTTATGGATCACCAAGCGGACATGCTCCAGGTGATATGAGCATTGCCAAGCAAGCAGCTTCACACTTCACCGTCCCTGCAGCCGCTGTCACATAACTCTTTCCTATGGGTCCCTCAGACAATGCCAACACACTCTTATCAACCTCCTGGCTCCAGTCTGTACCTGCTGCATTCCACTCCTCCCCCATCACAGTCCAGCACTGTGGACTCCCACTACTCACTGCACTCAACATGTGTCCCTCTGCAGTTTAGTCCTGTTGAAGTACAGTACTCGCTGCACTGTACTCCAAAGGAGAAGGCTGAATATGATCCCTGGACATACACAAATCTTTAACAGTCCTGGGACCCCACCTCCTCCTGGGACCTTCCCTTCCCCCAACCTCCTCAGTGCTAATGTGTTTTTTGTTTGTCTCTTTCCTCCGGTTGCTGTTTTTAATAAAATAATTGTGTTGGTTTGAAAGTAACCTTTATGCTATTAATTAAAAGCAAACAGAGCGCTGCAAAGTAACAGCAATTATCTTAAACCTTCATATTGCATCATCTGCACCAATCACAATCACCTCCTAGCATTACAAGCACTGCACTCTCAAGCCTATCAACAAATACTAGTGGCCTTCAGCTTCATATTACTGCCTCAAGACATCCCTGATCCTTATGGCCTCACGGTGTGACCCTCTAATAGCCCTGACCTCTGGCTGTTCAAATCCAGCTTCCAGGCACTAAGCTTCAGTGGTCCAGCCCTGAGTGAAGCTTTCACCCTTCCCTACACAGAGTGTACAGCATGCGGTTATAAGCATAGGAATATCATCATTGGCCAGGTCCAGCTTCCCACATAGGCAGCACCAGCAGGCCTTTAAATGGCCAAAAGCAGACTCAACAGTCATTCTGTACTTGCTCAGTCATTGCTGAACCACTCCTTGCTGCTGTCGATGGCTGTGTATGGCTTCATAAGCCACAACATTAAGGTGTAGGCAGGGTCTCCCAGGATCGCAATGGGCATTTCAACTTCCTCTACAGTGATCTTCAGATCTGGGAAGAAAGTTCCTAGACAGGCCAGTGTGCCAAAAGATGAGAGTGCCATGCACCTTTCTGGATTAGCCTGCATTAATGTCCATGAAATGCCCACAGTGATCCACATGTGCTCTTAGAACCATAGAGAAATACCCCTTCTGATTAATGTACTCGGTGGCTAGGTGGTCTGGTGCCAGAATTGGAATATGCCTGCCATCTATTGCCCCTCTGCAGTTAGAGAAGCCCATTTGTGCAAAGCCATCCACAATGTCATGCACATTGCCCAGAGTCACGGTCTTTTGGAACAGGACGCGATTAATGGCTTTGCACACTTCCATCAACACGAGTCCAACTGTCGACTTTCCCTCTCCCAACTGGTGAGCAACTGATTGGTAGCAGTCTGGAGTAGCCATCTTCCACAGTGCAATCGTCACACACTTCTCCAATGGCAGGGCAGCTCTAATTCTTGTCTTTGCGCCGCAGGGCTGGGGTGAGCTCATCACACAGTCCCAAGGATCTGGCTTTCCTCCTCTGAAAGTTCTGCAGCCACTGTTTGTCATCCCAGATGTGCATCACTATGTGATCCCACTGTTTAGTGCTTGTTTCCCACGCCCAAAAGTGGCGTTCTACTGTGGTCAGCACCTCCATGAATGCCACAAGCAATCTCGTGTCGTAGCTACTATGCATGGCGAAATCAATGTCGTGCTCCTCTTGCCTTTTAGTTTTAGGAATAACTCCACTGCCAGTGCCCACTCATGACATGTTAATCAGAGCGAGCAGCATACTGGTCAACCGTTCGGGATCCATTCCCAGACTGAAGAGGCAGAGCATGTAGTACACAAACCGTCGAAAGATGGTGCCAAATGCAGACGAAAGGACAGAGATTGGTGCAATGCATCATGGGGCATTGGGACAGGACCTAGGATGCCCCGCAATCGCCCTCTGCCTTCCTACAACTCTTAGCAGCAGAAGAGGAAGATATGCTCTGTAGGATAGCTGCCCAGAGTGCACCACTCTAAATACCACTGCAAGTGCTGCAAGCGTGAACACACTATTGCACAGGCAGCTGACAGCATGAACACACAACAGTGGTTTCTCTTCAGTGCTCGCTGAGCGGCGCTCAAACTGCTGGTGCTATAACTCTGCCACTGTAGACATACCCTAAGATAGCTCATGGAAAATGCAACATCTCTAGCGTAGAGGTAAGAGATTTAAAGAAGTTTGAAAAAGCAGACTTTGCTGCTGTCTCCTAGGCATTTCTCTTTTATTCGTAAGACAGCAGGACAATTTAAGGATTCATAACAGAAAACCTGAGTCGTTAATTGTACAGGCCAGAAGAAAAAGAAGCCACTGTATTCCCAGAAACATCTTGAATTACTGTAATTAACACCCAGTGTACCAGGTTTCCTTTGCAGATTTAATGATTGTCAGCAGCTCCTACACCTTCTTCACATTGCATCTTTGTTCAATGCTCTAGATTTGTATATTTTCCCCTCTCTCTCCTCCTCCTTTCAAACAGAGAGTTGATGAAATAGTATGTTAGTTCTCTTTCTGTAGAACTATTACAAAAGAAGCTGTTTCATTTTGAATCCTTTCTAAGCATAACAAATGTATCCTTTTATCAAGGGGAGATTTTCAGTTTCTTTCAGAATGTTGAAGTCATTACATGATGTACCTTGAAAATAAACTATTAGTAAAGTTGCCACTCATGGCAACTTTCAGCAATACAGGAAATTATGTCCTTCTCCCATTCAGACACAGTAAACATATTATATATTAGTATAATAGAGAACTACTTGTCATCAC
Organism: Chelonoidis abingdonii; assembly: GCF_003597395.2. NCBI lineage: Eukaryota > Metazoa > Chordata > Testudines > Testudinidae > Chelonoidis > Chelonoidis abingdonii. The sequence goes on along the minus strand of NC_133774.1, from coordinate 100,750,956 downwards.
TTTTCAGGCACTTCATGGCTTATCCCCTTTCTGCCTATTATATCTAATAATCTACTGAGAATATTGAGTTCTGTCTTCTATTTGCCAATTATGCTGGTGTCAGTTGTCCATTTGCCAAATTTTCAAGCAAGTATCTTCACACATTCTCCCATGCTCGGGGAGAAAGTGTGAAGATGCTTGCTTGAAAAATTGCATAGGAGGAGCTCCTCATAAAGATCTGAAAGGCACCAGATCATCTTCCTTCAAATCCGTCCTTGAAACTCTCTTCTGCTATGAAGACTAAAAAAATCAACAATGGTTAGGCACTTGCTGTGCTGTGATTGGTGTTTATCACACTACTCATGATTATCTCATTGGTACCTTGTGCTCATCCCATTTGTTTGTTGTATTCACCTCTTGTTTTATTCTTGGATTGTAAGTTCTTTGAGACAGGAACTGTTCTTTTGTTATGTGTTTGTACAGTACCTAGCACAACTGGGGCTATGGCCATTGGGAGCTGACAGTATAAATAAATAATAAATTAATAATTAATAAAAAACAAAACAAAAATGGCATTTCCTTTATGGAATCTAATACCACTAGAATAACATGAGGGAATAGTGAAAGGAAATGGAGTGCAGAAGATGACATTTTAAAGTCTAACAGCAAAGGAAGTACCTACAGAATAAATTAACGTCACTCAAGGAAAACCCCTGAAAAGGGAAGGATTTGTGTACCAACACTGTAAATGTGTTCTTTAAACTATCTTCAAGCCAGACATTAGTTACCCAGGCTCTCAGATGCTCTCCAGACTGGAAAAGAAGCAAATAAAAAATCCCATTGCCTGAGTGGATGCACTAAATGTAATGTAGCTGCAGGTGAACTCAGTCACCTCTGAGCTCAGTATGTCAGAGATCCAAGTCTTCAATCACATGTTTCAAGGAGACAGCACATCATACAGCTAACAAACAGCTTCCTCATTCAACCAAAGGAATATAAGCAACTGTATTCAAACAGCATAGACCAGCATTTTTTCTAGCTAGAGCTAATTCCATTCCTACTAGAAATGTCATTCACTGGCTATAGTCAAATCAGACATCCTAAAAAATGAAGAGGTAAGAGTCATATGTTTTGAACATATGGAATTAGTGGTAAATCTACAATGCAGTGTAAAAAGAGTTTACAAAGTTCATGTTGAAATGTAAGTAAAAGTCAGCAGGTGTCCTTTCTGCAGTGTGCTTGATAATTGCTAGAGTCCATTCCTTTCTGGTCTTAGCAACAAAAAGAAATAGCAGGCTATGGAGTTCTGGATAGTGTAAGACTGGCCAAGCATGTCCACATGCAGTCTGGCAGGAAAAAGCAGGACTAAATGAGACTCTGTCTCATGCAATCACTGCTTCACATCAGAGGAACTTCACTTTCATTCAGAAGAGGCTGGACTATAATCTTCCAAACTGGTCACTTTGGACTAGTTGGGGAAGGAGCGTGTGTGTTGAGAGGATATTCAAAGCTTTTAAGATGTTGCTCCAGATCAAAAGAATGTTGTACACAAGAGATCACGTACAGCTGGAAGGGAAAGATAGCTCTTAGTGGATTTGTTGATACCACAGAGATCATACTTGGAAAAATCAGTGGAGCTAGCAATTTAAAGAGTCAGTGAGCAATTTGATGGCGTCCACTTTAATTCTTGCAGGAACTCTCATAACCCTTCAAATGTATTTCTTTGAATAGTGACGGCAGAAATGTCACATTGCACTTCCATGTTTATTGTCTTGTTTATTGTCTCAGTGATTTCAGTTGAAATATAGTCAGCTTTCAAGTAAAGAGATGTTTTTATCTAACTGCCAGTCCTGCAATAACAGCTTGAGCTCTGTGAGTTGAACGAGATTATCTTCTTCTTATGCAATATCATCAATAAAAGTTTTCATGACAAATTAGGCCCTTAGATCACTGCATCTCCACTACCATCAAATTATGCAAGCTTTCAGTCGGTTTGCTCTGGAATCTAGTAATCACTTCTGTTGATGGTGCACAAGAGGGACTAGATAGACTATAATTATGTTAGTCACTAAAGTAAGCAGATATGACTCTGACTATGCACAAAGAACCGAGCTGTTTTATAAAAAGGTGCCATTTTTACAGTCAGTCACAATGTAGATTCACAGTTTAGAAATTTGGCCTGTGCCCAGTCCCCTGGATTCTTGACTCTGCACTACCTTACTTTACTTCATCATAACTGTATAATGGTATTGTGTCCTCAGGTGGCATTTTTCAGTTTATAAATACAAATATCAGTGCAAATTTTCATGACACATCATTTCTGCCTTTTTTAACAGTGAACATCAAACACAATTGCCATCATTCAGTCCTTCTTGTAGTTAATTCTATGCTTCCTATTTAGTTGCTGTTTTCAACTCAAATGGGGCAAGGTGCCAAATGTAATTAGGGGCCATTGTGGCTCAGAATATTTTTTTTTTTATTTATTGGGTGACGTACTGACTTTGGGCAAGTCATTTCAAAACTCTGTGCCTCAGTTATCCATCTGTAACATGGGCATAATGATGCTTACTCACCTTTGTGAAGTGCTTTGAAATCTATAGATGAAAAGTGATATGAATCCAAATTTTTAGTGATTATTATTACTCATGGGGCAAAGGTAATCTCAAGACTGTCCATGTTATCCTAGCTTACTGCATCTTGTTTGCCATATACTAATTTAAGAATACTAAATAGATATATTTCCAAGAAACGCTGATTTATTTGTCTTTACATCTAATAGTGAAGGTGAAATTATAGGAGAAAATGAGCTGAGGAGGGAAATTTCTTCCCATTACATCATGAAGAATAGAGCTAGGCAAAATGTCCACACATAAATGCCCTCCCCCTCGAGTTTCTAATACATTAGCGTGGTGGACATGCAGCTGCTATGAATACTGTATGTGACCTACTTAGTGAAACAGTTACTGAACTGTTTGGGTTCTTGGGCTTGCTTATGTGAATGTATTGGTTTGGTTTCCTAGGGGGCTACTGGAAAAAACAAGGAGGAAGGCAGCAAACACCTCTAGATGATCTGCCTTCCAACAAACACTTGGGCAATTACAAGACAACGGCTGAGCTATGAGTGGTAAAGATGCTATTTCCAGGCTCTAACCCAAAGTTACTCAGCTCTTTTGCAAGGGCTGGGAGCATAGAGATCAAAGGGAATCACAATGGTGAAAAAGACTCTTGGGAGAGTTGTCAATATGCTGTTTGTGAGGGGAACAGGCTGATCCTGACACAAGTTCTGGTGGAGTGTGTGAAGCAGCTGGGGTATCCGCAGCCTTCCAGGGAATGGTAAACATGAGGAAAACAGGCATTCATATAGACTGCTTATTGTTGTAAGATCTTTTTTTTCTGAAATGCTTTGGTTCTAAATAAACCATACTTTGCTTTCAGAAGGCTGTCTGGACACCCAAGGAACAGGCTTGTAGATATTAAATGTAAGTTGAACCTGCTGAGGTAATCACAGTTAGTATCAAGCAACTGCAGCGTAAGGCCTGGTCTGAGAATGGGAGAATCGTGTGATCTCATCCTGATGGAGGTGCTAGCTTGAGGTCTGAGATGGAAGAAGGGGTGCATTCAGAGGGGTCAGGGGTGCAGTTAGCCCAGTAACTTTGTCTATAAGCACAACACTTCTTAAGCTTCCCTAGAAAGGTGCTTGCTGTTCCATAGCCTGGTATTTCTATTGAAATCTATTAACCCATTTTTACTTTTTACATAATATGGCTGCAGATTATACATGTGGTGCTTAATGGAGGTATTAAAGTAAAGCAAGTCAACACATATGATAAGAAGCAGGCCCCCCAGCCAGCAATCTGGGGTACTTTAGAGTGTTCAAATCATAGTAATTTAACAAAACTCTAAAAGCCATATCCTGTGCCCCATACACAAACCTTAAAATTAGCAGGGACACATGTCCAGCATTACGACTAGGAGAAGATTTAACTGCATAATAAAGGCAGAATTATTAGTGCACAGTTCCACATCCCATAAAGACTCAAGCAACTGTACTGCTGACGCTGCACACTTTTCCTAAAGCGATTACTATTGTAATCCAAAATATACTACCCAGACTATCTTATATTTGAGCTCATCAGATCCAACGTTCTACAAATAATCTCCAGCAGTTTAGCTCGTGTTTACATAAGCTGGTCAGGATGGCTGTTTGAGCTACGACGACCATATCTTTTCTACGGACAAATGAACTATACCAAAAATATATACTTACAAGAGCAATAACAGCATATATGGAAAATATATTACAAATGAAAAGCTCTTCTCTAGGAGAAGCACGCTCTATATTCACTGTTTACACAGTCAAGCTCTTTGTAGAATATTTCCACCCCCCCTCACTGTTTCAGTATATAATAACCTCTTTGCAGCTTATAACCAAAATCCGTTTCCCTCCCCACATGTTCTACTCCATCACACACACATATAGTGATTTGTTTTGAAAGCTGTTCATGAGTATTGGTCTGTTAGTATTGATTTCTTTTTCAATAGAACATAAAGTCATGCAAACATTTGGGAGCTCTTTTGGGGTCTGGAGGGAAGAAACTGAAAGAATGACAAAGACTTTGCAATTCAACTGGGCAAAAGAGTAGGGCAAATTTTTGGTCTGCCAAACATATGCCTTTAATTTTAATTATTTCTTTTTGTTTTCCCAGTATTCACAAACAAATTTGAAAGCATTTTGCCTATGACAGCTGCTTATCATTCATATATAACACTCGAAGTCCCTCTGCCATGTACATTGGCCAAACCGGACAGTCTCCACGTAAAATAATAAATGGACACAAATTAGATGTCAAGAATTATAACATTCAAAAACCAGTTGGAAAACATTTCAATCACCCTGATCACTCGATTACAGACCTAAAAGTCCAATATTACAACAAAAAAACTTCAAAACCAGACTCCAACGAGAGGCTGCTGAATTGGAATTAATCTGCAAAATGGACACCATTAAATTAGGCTTAAATAAAGTCTGGGAGTGGATGGGTCATTGCACAAAGTAAAATTATTTCCCCATGTTTATCCCCCTTTCCCGCCACTGTTCCTCACAATTTCTTGTCAACTGCTGCAAATGGACCATTTTGATTACTACTACAAAAATTTTTTTCCTCTCCTGCTGGTAATAGCTCACCTTAACTGATCACTCTCGCTGGAGTGTGTATTGTAACACCCATTGTTTCATGTTCTCTGTGTATATATACATCTTCCTATTGTATTTTCCACTGCATACATCCGATGAAGTGGGCTGTAGCCCATGAAAGCTTATGCTCAAATAAATTTGTTAGTCTCTAAGGTGCCACAAGTAGTCCTGTTCTTTTTGCGAACACTGAAAGTATAAATGTAAATTGATCACTCAATATTACAGGTGTGCAAAGATTTGATTTTTGATGGGTTTAAAAATAGTGAGAGCTTTTTTGCATTACTCTGTCTTAAAGAACATGATCCTGCAACAGCATATGTGCAGAGTGTTGCATATACTAGTAGGAATATAAAATAAATAGAAATTATCAGGATAGAGAGCACACGAAAACCTGATCCTGCATTAATGAGAGTCACGCTGCTACACAGACACCACGTTACTTCTGCTTAGTGGCACAAGAAAGGCTAAAGCATGGAAGAGATACTGAAGGGCCTCTTTTAAAGGTTGAAGATCACACCTGAGCTTATGTCTCCTTAGACACATTTATTCTCTACACACACCCCACTCATTTTAACCACTGCATGTATGAGATCAGACAGCACGTGTGTAACTGTTGTGAATTATTTCCACTGAAGATGGAAGACTATGTCTAATGCTTACTCTTACTTGAGCTCATGCAGTCTCTGTGAGCAGCCTTCCACTCCCAACTGCGCACCACAGGATAGAGGCCAAAGTGTGCTTATAAACTTCTTGCCCTCAAAGGAAAATGTCTTCCTGCTCAAGCTGTCTGAGTTTCATATTCTTTACATAACACTGAAAACAGAATTCTGTGCCCTGCCTAACCATCAGGGGAGAAGAGGACCATAGTACAATGTTAAGTCCTTGACAGAAAACTAGTTGACAATAAGTAACTTTAATACTCATGACTCGTGTCACTAAATAATGCTTTTGGCCCACATGCTTCAAGTATAATCCTGTTTAACTCCTCCTCTAAACTGTTTAGTCTCTGAACAACATCATTACAACCACCCTGACTAATAAGAAGGATAAATACTGCAGAAATCTCTGGGTTATAGAGATTCAGAAACAGTAATGTGTTTGTAAGGTTCTTTATTATTTCATGCTCTACTGAGAACAGTTTAGAATCTAAGGGGTTCATTCTAGAGGTAAACACAAATTAAAACCCCACAACCAAACACACCCGCACTTTGGAGAAATTTATATCTGGACCTGAACTTTATGGTTTGGGTCTATCTCTAGTATATTATCTTCCTGATATCAGCATACAACTTTCATATTAAGCATAAAAATCAAAGAGAGACTAAACTCCAACCCCCATTTATAGGAATGTATTCACCATACATAGAAATGAATAAAAAATTAAACATTGAATAAGCAGTAAATTGTTAGAAATAAATAAGATTATTTAAAATTATGATACGGACTTAGAAAAGTTACTTGCTAATAACGTTTGAATAGAAAAGGTATCATATTCTGTCATACGCAAGTCACATTTGCTGCTCATGTTGCTTGGCAATTGTTTCAAATCATTCACCTCATGTGAACATTTATTCGTACATGGTAGGAACTTAACAAAGCCTCAGTTTGGTCTCCTTTTTGCATCCACAATATGGAAGTGAAAGAAGAAAGGAGTTTGGGATTAAAACATTTGACATCTAGTATGACCAGACAGAAATCTTTGTTGTTATTAGGGATGCTGGAACTAGAGGTGCCGGGGATGCAGTAGAATCCCTGACTTGAAGTGGTTTTATCATATATGAGATTTACAATTTTGTTCAATGGCTCTCAGTCCCCCTACTATAAAAATTGTTCCAGTGCCACTGGTTGTTATCATTAAAGTTGTTGTAAAAAAACATACATATAAAAATGTTAAACTTAATTTGGAACAAACATTACCAGGTGTGGAAATCATTAGTTAAAGTGAAGACATTAATACCTTTAAATTCCCTTTAAAAAGCAGATGTGAAAATTCTCTTTATACATTGTACAACCTTAACTCTGACCTATAATACACAGTTATCAAAAGTAGCATTTCACTTTTCAAGTTTTACAAACTTAAGTTAAAATGACTTAAACGTACACAGCACTGAAGTATATACAATAACTATAAACTGACTTTCATCAAACTATCTAAACTATATATTTTGTGGTTTATTTCTCTTTCTGCACATATTGCAGAACATTGAATTATTTACACAATATATTAAAAACAATAAAAACAAACAAATTTTTTTGCTATCTCATACTGATATGCATCAGGGACATGTCTTTATGTAGAAAATATAATATATAAAATACCATAACACTTGCCTTATTCATTATCCACCACATTTGCCTCATTCATTATAATACTGATTACTTATGCCATATGCTATTTATTAGAAAGTACTTGAACTACTGTATATAATTAAAAAATGAGGAAGGGGTCAGGGTTAAGATTACTGAAATGTCTAATGTGAATTCCCTCATCTATATTTTAAAGAGGATATATGGACTGTAAGAGCATTAAAGTCATTATCTACATTACCTTCACTGATCATTGCCATAGTTTTCATTGCTTAGGTTTTATGAAAGAATGTATGTTTTCTCATAGTTATATTACATAATTACTTTACATTATGTTTGCTACAGTATGTAATTTTGGAGGGAATTTCCTAATATTTATTAAAAAATACAGGGAACATTAAGAATACAAATGAGGCCAGCTTTAGCCTGTGAAGAACAGGGAGCACTGGATCTTCTGGACTTCTAATTTGCTGTACATAATAGTCCACAATGATTTATAGAGTACTTCAGGAACCACTAAGTAGGGAATGTGGATCAGGAACCACAGACTTGGGAATGGTCTTAGTGAGAGAAGTAGAAGCATGGACAAAGGGAAGAATAGTTCCCATTTACCATATAGCCTTCCCCTCCCTTCCCAAATAAGATCAACTTTTTCTCCTAATCCAGACACGTTCCCATTGCCTGGTAGAAATCCCTTTGCTCTTCTGGTAACTTAGTGAAGCTAGATGCCTTTTGCCCTTATTGAAAAATGATATAACCATGCAACTAAGGATATTTTGCTAATTACATCATTTTCTGACTTATGTAAGATGTCTCAGGGCAAAATCTGGCCCAGCTGATTGTTGCTACTATCTACTTTAATTAACTACAGTATTTTTTTGAACCACAGCGTATTATGCTATCTTAAAAACATTTTAGTACGCTAAGTATAGTGTATATTTGCAATCCTGAAATGTCATTAATTAATACAGCTTTTCATGCTAATATTTTACTGTTTTAGGCTCCTTGCCAAAATAGCTAACTACAATGCTCAAGGAAAAGTTTAGAAGGAAGAATTCATGAGCATAGTTCATGTCTTTACTTTATTAATTAGCATGATTCAGTAGCAAAAACTTTCTTCAAACCTGAGCTGTTGTCTTTTTTTTCCCTTTTGATAGAACAAGAAATTTCAAAGCTAAATTAACCCTCTGCTGAAAGTTCACTAGTGTGAGGGAGGATGTGAGTTACTGGCAGGCCAGATTCAGATCTTATTTGCATGTGAATAAATCTGGAGTAACTTTAAGTGCATTTATCAGTGCAACAGAGATTACAATCTGGCCCACATTGTCTTGGAATCATATAAATACTATTGAAATTAATGGAAAGAACTTCCATTGACTTTCATTGGGATTTGTATTAGAGCCTGCATTAACTATCCGGTATCATATACACACAGCAAAACTTCCACAAAGCAAAACTGCCACAGCTAAAGCAACACAACAACAAATAAACAATAACAAAGATTTCAGGCTGACAGAAGGTTATCCTGAAATCAGCTAGACTTCCCACTTCATATCCACTCTCATGATTTTCTGTATTTGGTCATATTTTTGATCATTATCTACAGATTTTCAATTTGACATATTTTTATTTAATTTCACTGTACCTTCTTTTCAAAGGTAGAAAATCACCCAGAGATAGCTCATGGATTTGCATTTGTTGCAAAGTCTACTTTCTGGCTATCTGTCAACTTACCAATTTAATCTGATATCTTAACTCACTGGGTAATATACAGTCTAAGTAAAACTCCAAGTTCAGGTATATCAGGAATATATTTGGCCCAAGATGATTAATATTTTCGATTTATTCTATGTGAGCACCTCATATTACCAAGGAATGGAAGAAGAAAAAAATTTGAACTCACCAATTGCATCAGTTTTTATTCTGAGTTGACTATCAGACATTTTTATGCAAATAAATATAAAGCCTAAATACAGAACAGTATTCTTTCTACTACTTACTTACTGGCTACTGCACCTATGCTGCTGCAAAACTGGAATCTTAACAGACTGCATTAGCAAGATTAAATGAAAGAAGTGTTAAAGGCCTAGACTGTTCCATTTCATTACGAAAGGGTGAGAAACTGCGTGAGGGAATGAGGGATGGGAAAAGTACTACTCTTTTGATACCATCTTTATGTAGAATGGAAAATCCTGTTTCTTATTTACCTGCAATTTTTTTAAAACTAATGCTTTTTAGAAAGATATGATGACAAATCTCAGCCTCCTCCTAACATCAGAAACCATTCATTCAGTCTGATTTGTGAAACAGAGAACTAGATTTGAATGGCATGTTGCAGATGCCACATTAATACATGTAATAAGACCATCACTAAAATAATGCACCCCTACCTGTGTTTGAAGCTAAAAGGTTTATTTGCCACTTCTGTTTCTCTCCATCTACTGCATTTGGACCCCATGATATGTCACATACATTTTACTTTGAAAATCTGTATGAGTTTGATACAATTGTTGAGGAATTTAAAAAAGAAATTGACAAATGGGAAAACATTAAGAGGAGTTCCAGAAGTTTATCAAAATAAGGAAAAATATAGAAAGTTAGGGGAAAATATGGGGAAAAAATGCCTAAGAACATGTCATCCTGTTAAATGTTTTTCCCAGAGATGATTTAGCATATGGAAAGTTAGAGTCCCTAATAAAAAAACAGTGCTTTTATTGTATATTATTTTTATCATTGCATTGAGCAACAGCAGTGAGTTAATTACCAATAATAACTAATTTAAATCTACACTAACAGCTTCTGGATATTTTTCATGTGATCTTGCTTAGATTCAATCACACAGGCTACTTTTTATATTGTAGGTTATAATCCTAAATAAGCAGCAGCTTCATTTCTTATTCCAAAACACTGGGCATACGGCATTTCAGATTAATAAAAAACCCTCAAGAGACAATCTTGCATACTAAAAGAATAAGAACACTCCTAGCTCTATTATTTCATAAAATGCAAGCCTTTGATGTTGCAGGGCATCATTTTTCCTGATTTGATAAATAATTGGTGTATAATTTCTCTCCTGTTGCCACAGCATTTCATTCTGCTGAAAGAGTGATCGCAGAAGAAGATTTCTAAGGCTCCCTGTTTCATATTAAACCCACCATGTTTCTCCCATATAAGTACATGGATCAAAGAAATGGCCAAAAGAAATCAACAACTTATAAGCTGTTTTCATTTTTTCCTCTCTAATTTGTGTCAGTAAGAGCTGGTTCTGCGTAAGTGATAAGGAAATCAATAGATTGTCACCCAATATTACACAGAATTCAACTTTCAATTGGTGCAGAGTTTCAATTACTGATATGCTAGATTTCAAATCCACTTATGCATCTCTTGTGTACTCAGAAGTCCCATTGGTTTCAATGGGAATTTTCAGTGGGCAAGGAATGCAAGATCTATTCATACAATATTTACAGGAAGAGTAACTTCTAGATTTCAATGGGCATCAGTGAAGGCAGAGTTTGGCCCCAAATATTTATAGTCAGCTTGAATTTGGTAATGATGTTCTATTTCTAGAAAAGTTGGCAATACTTGAACCACAGCTTTTTAAAACAAATATACGGCTATAACATTATTTCAAGTTCACAGAAAGGTGAAACTACAGGCGGTAACATTTCTGGAAATGAATGAGTCTATTATTCCTGAAAATGTACGTTGAGGACACTGTTATAGAAGCTCAACAAACATGGATTGGCCCACTGGAACGCCAGTCCTCTTAGTACAGAATTATGTGAGCTCAGGAATCCCTGAAGTTCCACTGCTACCTGCATTTTGAGCTGAAAAAGTTGTGTACTTGCCTAAATGATCAAACTATTGCATAATAGTTATTGCATGAATGTCAGGGACTCAGGCATCTTTTACACATCATGAAACAAGGAAGCCAAGAAAAATACATTTTTGGAAGTTTGTGAAAATTCCCCATGTGCAGTATTTCCAGGTTGGCAGTTAAGATGAAGTAGTATTGTTCAATGAAGGAGAAAAGGGTATTCTTTTATGTGAAAACTTCTCTGAAAAAGGGCAAGGAATTAAAATGAAGAGTGCTTTTCATATGTTTCACGGCATTTTATATCTGTTGCTCTATGCATAATCACTTAAAACTGTGGAATATAGTCTTATCTATGAATGCCCTTTCAGTTGTTCTTGCACCATGATTTGCTCTGTGTTTTCTCTAATATATGGAGGTAAATATACAAGTTTGGACTGGGGAAGAGAGAGAGAGAGAGAGAGAGAGAATGAATAAAAAGTTGACATATATTCCCCAGTAGCTGAAAAGAAAATAAACTACAAGAACAACCAACAGTATAGTATACTGGTTGGAAATATAATGATGGCAGCTATTATATCATAATACAAATTTGATCCTCATAGGTATTAAAAAAGAGAATCTATCAGGTACTCCAGGTTTTTATGAGATTGCATATTTTGAAAGCAATGTGAAGGTACAGTAAAATCTTTATATTTACATGTTTTCCACATGTAAGTGACTTAAATTCTATAAAATTAGCTTTACACTTTATTTTTCTCATAACTAGTCGGAAACCAAAATGCATGAGGGACTCACAGGCTAATTATTACAAGATCAGTGTAGAGGGAACTCTTGATCCCATGATACCCTCCTTGCCTCCAGAAGTAAATATCAATATTTTGAGTGATAGAAATGTAGGGCTGGATTTAAAGGCAAAAATCAAATATAGATTATAGAATATAGAATATTCTATTTTCTGAAATAGATCTGATTAAATCTTGTGACAAAGGACCTGATCCTGCAAAGGGCTGAGTGGAAACTGAGGGTCTTGTTCATGCTCTGGTGTGTTGATTCCAGACTATGGTGTCTCCTGCAACCCTGAATACATTTTTATAACTTAAAACATTTCAGTTGTTCTAAGTGAGATGGTTCATCTTAACTGAGGCCAATCTGGTCTACGCTCTAGAGACAGCTATAAATGGTGAGATTAAAGGAGAAAAGCATTTATTGCTATCCACCCACCCCTATCAGTGAACCAATATTTTAAGATCGAGCCCCAAAGGTATCCAGAGTGGAACTTTTTTCTTAAGATGTATTTCTTCTATTTTATGAAAATACATCCAAATCTTTTAGGAGAAGGAGGGTTGAAAAAGTATAACCACACACAAGAATAAATTCTATATGGCCAGATCCTAACTTGATGTAAACTGGCATAGTTCCACTGAAGTCAATGAAGTTGTGCCAGTTTACACTATCTGAGGATCTGGTCCTACCTTCTCAATTATTCCTATATCAGTCATTATAGTAGACTAAAGAAAAGACTAGAACTTTGTAAAAGGAGGTGCAGCTGACTGCAGAACTCTTCTTTTGAAAGCTGAAGGTGCTGTAACCGCCCTAGTTTTACTGACAGTGCTATAGGAAATTCAGCAACAGCTTCTAGGTTGTGGCCCTGCATAATTTCAAAGAAGAAGCTTCTGCTCTTTCATTATAGGAAGTAGGTATTGTCCGTGAGGAATGTGATCAGATGAACCTGCAAGCTTGCTCTTTTTTTGCTTTATATACTTCAGCCATGCAGGCTCTGATCCACCTTGTAAATATCTTTTTGGATGCTGGGCTTCCTCCTTTGTGCGTAGAGAACACAAAGAATAGTCTCTATGCCATTCTGAAGTTTGTGATCTGTAAATTTAAGTCTCCATGGCCTTGGGGACATTTCAACAATATGAATTAAATTCTGTTCGCAGGCTGAAAATACAGAAATGGTGACACTGTCTCCTGGTTTCAATGAAAATCAATACAAATGTATACAGAATGAATACAGGCACTCTCATTAGGACTGCTATATATGGGGGATCACAACAAAAGGATGAGCACAAGACATTGCCAACAGTTCTCTCTTGGACCTTGTGAAAATAAACTCTCTAGAACAGGGGATGGGGGAGGGGGCAGGGAGGAAGAGAGAGAAATAAAAGGTCTATTAGTCCACTGAGCAGTGCATTTAAGTTCAAAGAATTCAAAGATGATAACAGAGTCTTTGCCTTTATGAGGAGAAAGGAAGTGTCTCTGAAGAACCTTACAACATTAGGGTAAGAAAAGAGACTTTCCCCTTCAATATGACTTCTAACAGCTCAGAAAATCATCATGTTAAGAACACTGTGAGCTAGAAAGTTATCCATACCAAAGAATTAGAAAATCAAGGACATGTAGAAAACATTATCTTCTAAACTGAACAAGTTGAAAAAGCTGACCTCAGATTTTTAGTATGCTCTATTGTTAGACTTTCTGCTGGAAACTTGCAATGTCTAGATGACCTTTCTGCCTCACTTTCCAAGCAGTGAGTGACAGTATGCTCTTGGTAAAAATCTGTCTCCTGAAAAATGATCTCAGGCCTCCTTGAAACCTCTAAAGGAACATTTATGGCCAAGTCCACCAATTCAGGAAACCTCACCTCCTTTTACAATATGGAAATATTTTTCATTCAACACATAATTAGACTGTGGAATTCATTGCCACAGGAACTTACTGAGGTCAGAACTTAGCAAGATTCAAAAAGGGATTGGACAATTATATGGATAACAAGAATATCCAGAGTGACTATAATTAATCATAATATTTTTGTGGAAAAGATACTAAACCTCATGCTTTAAGCCAATCTCTAGCTATTAGAGACCAGGATGAGACTTAATGTGGGGGGAAGATTATCCCATATCTATCCACTGTTGAGTTCTTATACCTTCTCTGAAGCATCTGCTACTTTCAAAGACGGGCTGCTAGACTACATAAACCTTGCATCTGATCCAGTCTGGCAATTCTTATGTTTCTATGGAATCAGTAAATTTTCTTTGCAATCATTAGTAATGAGGAAATATACATAACAGAGATCTGATTGACTTCTAAAGAACAGCACATGTTGGGACTCTCTGACTGTCTCTATAACAGTGTAATGATTGGAGATCTTCTGGTTGTGACTGGAGAGCTGTAGCTGGAATTCTTGTTAGGTTTAACCTCAGTGTAGCACTCACTCCCACTCTGTCATGGGTACACAGGAAATTAGAGTTCTGAAAATGAAATGAGTAAACCTAGGAAAGTAGAATCTACATTTAGACATGTTCCAATGTATTTGGTACATCAGACATTTGCCAGCTTACATCCTGAGTTCCACTTTTAAGTGATTGGTGATCACTTAGATATTTTTGACCACAGTGAGGTTGGCCAATAAACTCTTTTTCATGAATCACCTTCTGAAAACCAGGAAAGCTTTGAAGGCTGCTTTCATGTCTAACATATCAATCCATATTATTCTCTTTTGGCCTGATGCTCTAAGCACATATTATGTAGCTTGGCTACCAAGCAGAGGACATCTTTGCTTTTACAAGATAAAATCAATTAGAATTGCAGATCCTGGGCTTTGGTAAGTTGCAGAAGGGAAGCAGTCACAGTGGCCTCATGCAAAGCCTTATAATATTATTTCCATAAAATCAAGACATACTCTTTAGTACAGGGCACCACCATCCACCTGTGCCTGTAAGGGAAATAACTTAGTCATTTTTTCTATTCTTGGCCTCTGGGTTGAGAGGACACCTTCACAATTAGGATATATGTAAATGCCTCCTTTTCCCAAAGAAATGTCAGAGGGTTATTTTGGTCTGTCTGGGGATGGATATCTGAAAAGCAGGGCCTCCATTGTGCCTCCACTATAAACTCCAGCTTTCTGGAATAGCAGAACTATCAACTCTTGACACATGGACGGATACTGAGAACTTGGTCTGATCTGCCAAGGAAGTTTGCAAGTGATCAGGGCCTGAGAAGACTGTAAAAGTGTCCAACAAGAAAATGCTACTGATGACTATTGGCAATAACAAACAGGAAAGTGGTATAATCTAAACTGCTTGTACGCTACTAAGAGGTCCAGCCATTTGAACTGTAGAGCTAGTAATCCAACAGACTGCCTTGAATTGCTGAAGGCAGTCATGGTAATGGGTGATCTGCCAGGAAGATCAGTATGTTTGCCTCAAGCTGCAGAGAAACACCCAAAAAAACTAGAAGGTTTAGACTAATTTGGGAATAAAGTAAGTATCTCAGTGAAACATGTGTGCAAGAATGTGTTAATATGAAATGTAGGCCTTAATGTAACTTGTAGTTCCATATTGTATCTCAGGGGTTCTCAAACAGGGGGTCGGGACCCCTCAGGGGGTTGCAAGGTTCTTACATGTGGGGTCACGAGCTGTCAGCATCCACCCCAAACCCCACTTTGCCTCCAGCATTTATAATGTTGTTAAATATATAAAAAAGCATTTTTAATTGATGGGTGGGGAGGGGTTGCACTCAGAAGCTTGCTATGTGAAACGGGTTACCAGAAAAAAAAGTTTGAGAATCACTGTTATATCTGATCTGAAACCTCATCACTGTGTTCAGATATTTCCATTGTGAAGCAAAATTACTGCACTCTGGCTCCTAAATAAAGTCCATTATAAACTTCCCGAATTATAAGCAATTTAGTAAAGCATGCACATAGAAAGCCTTACAAGTCTTATCTATCAATGAACAGTGGCTGTCATTACAAAGTCAACATAACCCCGTGATACTATATAGGTGAGTCAGAGAAATTTGCTATTTCCCATTAAAGTATATGGCAATATTGTAGGTGAATAGTACCTAGTTAGCAGTAGCCACTGAGTGCTGATTGTATTTATAAGAAATACTTCTGTCTGCTAAATGTGTGAAATGAGAGATACAACAAAATTATTTAAGTAGGCATCTTGAAACAATGTGGACATTATTCTATTTGCATGAATAATATTTTCTATAGAATGTCAATGTAAAGGGTGCAAAAGGGAGGGAGAATCCTGTGCCTTATATTAAAGGTGCTTTTTGATAATATGTTAATTCTCAAGCTAGCTTTCAAAAATAGGAACACTGGCTGCCACATTGCAGGTCAGTTGCAAAGAAAGTATCAGTACTGGGTTTCTAATTTTGAATCTTGTGCTCATTAATAATACAAAATACATCAAACCTTTCTAAAACAAGGCCAGAACCTTGCTTTAACTGCTTTGTCAGCATTTATTTGCACTCCCAAAGATAAGGACTGTGTTGTCTGACTAAAAGAGTGCATCCATGTTTAAGTCATTCTTCTAAATACCCGCACAGGCTTCTGTTTCAGAATGCAGCATGTAAATAATACATGCCGAGGTCAGTATTTTTAAATACAAAAAAAAATTTAAAAGGTCTTTGCTGTTGTCTGAGAAATAAACTTAATTTCTTGGGAGCTAGAAACAATCGTAATAATGTGCTATTATTGTAGTGTCCTCATCTGACAGGATCTCAGAACATGTCACAAAATATATATCCTCTGGCACTGGTCATTAGAGTTTGGTGACATTTTTCATCTTAAACTTTTTTTGCTGAAAGATGCAGGTTCTGGCCAACGAAAACATTTTGTAGCTTCATGTCAATTTTGGCAAATTATTTCAATCAAAATAAAGAAAAAAAATTCAGAAATGTTGAAATGAATAAAATTGTTATCAGAACAAGTCAGCTTTTCAGGCTGGATTCACAAGGCAAGTTAGGTGGCATTTGCAAAACAGGAGTTGAATCCCCTCTTCAGAGCAGGGATTTGGACCTGGGCATTTCACACCCCAGGAGAATGCCATAAGTACTTGGCCAATGGATATGGGGGCAGAAGAGGGATGGACCACCTCCTGGACCTCCTAGTTTTCATTAATCTAAACCTTCATTTCCTTTAACTTTTTTAAAGGTTAAAAATACCCTCAAATAATTTTTTTCAACTTTTTTAATTCACTGAAAATTCCAGAACTGTTGGTTTCAGTTCAACCTGAACCAATTTCCCCCACTGTTTTTCTGGAATTGACAGAAACCCCCAAAATTATTTATTAGCACAACTCTCTGGATCATGGACGTCCTTGTGCAGTGCACAGGAAGGCATGAAAGGGAGTTGTGCTCCAATGCCAGTGTGAGTAGATGCTATGTATAGGCTGAAATAAGTTTAAGCACTAGTCCAGATCCACAAAGATATTTAGACGTCTTTCTTCTATTGAAATCAATGGAAGTTAGGAGCCTAAATATCTCTGTGCATCTGGGACTAAATGTAGTCCTCCACACTAAGAAGAAGTAAGTTCCCTCTATTCTCAACAGCCCATGGTATAAAACAGGTGTTGTCTATATGAAGGCAGAAGGGCTTGTGTGAAGATAAATAAGCTTATGTGTGATCCTCAGCAGAACAGTAAGGCGTATAGCTACAGTAGGGAACTCTCTCTTACCGTACTCCTATTACTAGAAAAGAAAAACTTATCAACTGTGCTGCAGCTCTCATTAATGTAGGATCTGTTTTCTCTGTCCTTCTTCCCCTGTTCATCATTTTATAACTTACATTTATATATGCAACAGACTGACCCTACTGAACTGTACATGATCAAGCCCTTCTGTATTACAAAATATATAATCACGTCAGCCATTGCTGAAAAGCAGCCACTTCTCGGGAGGAGAATGGGGATTGTTTAATAGTACACAGTAAAACACAACACAAACAGTCTAAGACAGAAAGAGAAGAAACATACCATATCCAATTGCATCTGCCAGGGGAATTTAAATAGGCCAAATGTAATTATTTAACCTGGAATCTGACTAGCACACTGGAGCTAGCAACCATTCTCTTATAAATAAAAGTGCTGTGTGTCTTTCATGAATAAAAATGGTCAGGATGTTTTCTCCCTCTTTCTCTTTCAAAACACAGCATTCCCAACAATCCTATGCCTTAACACCTTGCTATGGCATTGGTTCAAAACCAACTGGAGAACTGCCTCCTAATGAATCATCAACATGCTGACTACTCTTACCTAACTAATCATGAGAACTAACAAAATCGCAACTCAAAATAATTTGGCTGCAGTTAACCAACCACATCTGTTAATACTTCATAAAAGCAAGGATTTGATTTAAAATGTTGGTGGTCAATTTAATCCATCAATTTTACCAGACAAAACTCATCTGTAATCAGTGATTAAAAATAGTATGACGAGGCTTCCTTTTCAGCATGCACCATGTTGTTGTACATGCCCTAAAAGGTATTCTGGGACACTTATGTGGGATTATTTTCAAAATTAGGAGGATCCTGCAAAACCCAGGATAAATGGCAATCCTATTTTCTGTGGTTTCTTTTACTCACTAGTCTCCTGTGTTGTATTTCAGCTGATAATGAAGACGTGAACATTTCTATATTTGACTTTTAATGTAGAGGTGAAAATTACTTCACCCATTACTAGCTCCCTGAGCCATCCAGTCTTCTAAAGGCGACTTTACGGGTTTTATGCTTTGAGTACACAATGAAATTGGAGTAGATTTTCAAAGGCAAAAATGTCATTTAGGTACTTCATGCCCATTGATGGGAATTAAACACACAAGGTACTTTGAAAATCTACCCTGTTATATTCTCAGTAATGACTAAATAGTAACCTAGATTAAAAAAGAAGGCTGAGACATCTAACTGTCTCAGTAGGTGCTTCAGGCCAATATTTAGGTACCACTGGCATTCACAAAACCCTGCTCAGCTACTCCCTAATCCTGGGAGCATCTAAGTGTCCCTGGTAATGACCCCTAGGGATCCTAAGTTTCTGTCCTATGGCACACACACAGCCACCTCAGTCCTGACACTGCCAAATTGCTAAGTACCTAACCCATGCCTAAATCTTGGTAGGATTCAATATCTAGACATTCCCCCATTTGTTTCACTTCCAGGTCTCAGTGCAGTAGGTGACCTCAGAGCACCCCTCCACCTATGCAAAATAGGGGGTATTACCTCCATTTAGCCCAATAGCCCAGTGTTTAGTATAGTCATCAGGGCAGGGGAGATCCAGGTTTAAATCCCTCCTTTACCTGATGTGGAGCAGAGACTTAGCTGACTGCCTTGATCACTGGGCTATATGGTAACGTAGAGCAGTGATTCTCAAAGCCGGTCCATTGCTTGTTCAGGGAAAGCCCCTGGTGGGCTGGGCCGATTTGTTTACCTGCCGATTTGTTCAGCTGATTGCGACTCCTACTGTCCGTGATTCGCCGTTTCAGGCCAATGGGGGCCATTGGGAGGGCGGTCAGCACATCCCTTGGCATGGCGTTCCATCCCTGACTATCTTGGCTATCTAACAAATAGTATCCTGTCATTGTCCAATACTGAAGCTTTGAATAAAAGAGAAGGGAGCCACCCACTGAGTCACCAACACAATTTCCTGCCATATAGTATTAAAGTGTTATGGCTTTATCAGAACCCTTATATAAGGAAGGCTCATCTGATTTACAGGAAATTGAAAGTCAGAGAGTATAAACTGAAAGTAAGACTGGAGGGTGCAGAGACCACTGACAGAACCTAAGTGTTATTGGAATTTTTTCATAGCAGTGACATCAGATATCCCTTTTTGGATGGAAAAAGTTTTATAGATACCATCTTCAAGGAATTAGAGATGAATTTTATTTAAAAAAAGGATGGGAAGATAGGATTTTGTACATCTTAACTTAGAACTTAGGACAGAGTCCATGAAAGTTTCCAAGAAAAAAATAGTGCATTTTTTTGGTAGGCAAATATACATCTTTCCAGATATGTCTTGGATCATCCTGATTGGAAAGTACAAGTTTACAGAAAGGGAAATGTACTTTGCCTACACAATGAAATGCAATTCTTATTCCAAGCTAAGTTTTGATTGTTCTTGGATGGGATAAAAGACATATCCTCTGATGAAGCTAATAAAATAATTAGATGCAAATTTGGCATCTCCTAATGAGATATGGTATATGATAAAATGCAAGAATCCAAAGAGGATGGCATAATCAAAAATACTGTTCTCTAGATTCCTAACTCTGATACTTGTGTGATCCCTAATTGAAAGTCCAAGACATTCCTTTCTAGGTCCTGAAAATGAGAACATAATTTGTTAGAAAAAGTTAAATGAAGGTTACAGTAGAACAATCATATTTTATCAAAGTAAAGTACTAAGATACTTCCACTGTATTCTTAAATGCTGCCCTATATTCATATTAAAATTGTCAAAAATGGCATCTCTATTAAAATGTATTAATGGTATAGTAAACCTTAGTCTGCTAATAGTGACTTTTTTATCCATTATTATTTTCATTTAAAATGCTCTTTTTGAGAAAAGAAAATGTGTATATCTTTTTACTGGCTATCCCTTTCCACAGTTCTCATGCATAATGCAATTGCTATAATTTTCTGCACCTCAAAAGTGCAGCCATTTCCCATAACTACACAGAGAGAAGGAAAATGACCTGAATTCAAAGTACTGTGCAAGAAAGAAAGACCTTACTAACATCGCTCTTATTACTTAAAATGACAGTGAATAACAAGAGACAGCACATGCATTTTCATTTCAAGTGGTTATATCTTACTTATTATCCAGCCCCAGCTTCACTTTTTCTTGGACACTAATGATTTCTGATCTTGCAACTCAAAAGATCCAGGTGAAGCTGTAATATTGGCCCACTGAAAAGTATCCAGCAAGACACTGGGAAACACAATAATTCCAGAAACCAAGTACAGAGCCATGTCACAGTTGTAGCCCACAATAATGTGCTCTTATTGGGTGTAACGTTAGTAGGTACATCCAAGAGGGCAAAAGGGATGTAAAAAACAGCTGCAGCTGCTGGACTCAATTCCCATTGCTCTTACTGTTCCACTTAAGGTTGCTAAGTAAAACAGTTATTAAGTTCAAACATTTTGCTTTGGAGAACAAAACTGGGAAAAAAATAAAAATGTCAGAGAAGCTGTTATAATTAACCAGTAAAATTGCAAAAAATTGAGCAATGAAAACCAGATGTTTTCAATATGTCTACCTGAAACCTTTTATAACAAAGTCCTCTCTCCACCTCATCGATCTAATGCTTTAATTGGCAGACAGTAAAGTCTGATGGGAAAATAATGGTCTTTTAAATACCTGGGAACGGAAAGCAAATTAAGTTAGCACAGTGTAAAAGGCAAGTAATTACATAATGTCAATCCTGTTTTACACAGCTGAGTCTTTAAACAGCATGCTAAGAAAGGACATGGCTGGAAGAAAATATGAATCCCCTTTCTTCAGGGGACTGCTGTACTCTTTTCTCAATAGGAATTGGGATTATTACACCTAACAGCAGGCTCTTAGGTTAAGGGTTTCTCAGATGCTGCTGCTGGCTCCATTAGTTTATGTGTTTTTAAAGTTCTTTCTCCCTCCCGTCAATTTCAAATGTCAAAAGCCATAGATGAGACTACCGTCTTCATTGAGCAACTCGGAAAATAATTCCGTGTGAAAGAAAAATCTCGGTTATTTGACTGAAAAATGTGACTCTCCTTTACATAAAAAAAATAGGACCAAATACAAAAAAGACACACTGGTGGCAATCTTAAGCAGATATACTATAGTACTGGCACTATCTCATTCAGGAAACTACCAGAGATTTATCCAAATACAGATCAATAACTGGTCATAAAAATGAACGGCGTTTTAGACAGCTCATCTCTCAGCTCTTCACAGTGTTTTTGCACTTTTTGGTCCTTTGCCTCTGCTGCATTGGTGCTGAAACTTGTTCACACAACACACTCACTGTTAGGGCCTCATTTACTAGTAGGGCCTCATTTACTAGTCTTAACACCCTAGGAAGTGTCTTGAAAAGAGGAGTTGGGGTGACAGGGGCCAGAGCTTACTGCCTTTTTCCTTTAATTTATGATCCTATGCTTTTTGACTCTTCTAAACAACTAGGTGGTGTTTACGGTTTCCCAGGAATGTGTTGTGTTTGTTTAAACTGGGTGCTGTGCATTTGCAAACCTTTATCCTTACACTGTCCTGGTGGAGTGATTACTCAACAGCAGTTACTCATCTCCATTCTGTGGTGACAGCACTAGAAGAGAGCAGGTGATCCTTGTCTGTAATGACAGGGGTTACTTAGGTATATTATGATTATGTGCATAGTACAAATAATCTCAGTGCCCTCTACCACACCATAGTGCATGAGTATGAAGGAGTCATGACAGGATCCCAGATACTAAGCTGCTGCATATATGAACATCTGCTTGAAATTGTGAATTGCTATTATGTACAAGAAGTAGGTGGATTTTCTTTTTTGTAAGCAGTATTTTATTACTTAAGTGGCTTCAGGAGGACATGATGCCCACGACAGACAGGAACTACACCAATGTATAGAACTCCTGCATGGTTTGCTGTTACTTCTCTTTGTCCCTTGGACAATGGATATATTAGCTTATCCTACAGGAAAATGCTTAAGGAATTAATCTAGGGAACTGACTACATGGTACCCCGGGTGTCTCAAAGGATTCCAAGGGCCATGGTGACCTTCACAGAAACTGGCAGGACATGCCTCTGCTGAATCTCACTCTCCAAGCCATCTTTTCATTCCCTGCAGAGAGTACAGAATGCCTGCTTCTTTCTCTGAAGGACCTTCCAGGACCAGGAATCATAGAACTGGAAGGGACCTTGAGAGGTCATCTAGTCCAGTCCCCTGCACTCAAGGCAGGACTAAGTATTATCTAGACCATCCCTGACAGATGTTTGTCCAATCTGCTCTTAAAAATCCCCAGTGATGGAGATTCCACAACCTCCGTATGCAATTTATTCCAGTGCTTAACCAGTCTGACAGTTTGGAAGTTTTTCCTAATGTCCAACCTAAACTGCTCTTGCTGCAATGTAAGCCCATTGCTTCTTGTCCTATCCTTAGAGGTTAAGAACAACAATTTTTCTCCCTCCTCCTTGTAAAAACCTTTTATGTACTTGAAAACTGTTATGTCCCCTCTCAGTCTCTCCAGACTAAACAAACCCAATTTTTTAAATTTTCCCTCATAGGTCATGTTTTCTACACCTTTAATCATTTTTGTTGCTCTTCTCTGGACTTTCTCTGATTTGTCCACATCTTTCCTGAAAATGTGGCACCCAGAACTGGACACAATACTCCAGTTGAGGCCTAATCAGCATGGAGTAGAGTGGAATTACTTCTCATGTCTTGCCTACAATACTCCTGCTAAGACATCCCAGAATGATGTTTGCTTTTTTTGCAACAGTGTTACCCTGTTGACTCATATTTAGCTTGTGATCCACTATGACCCCCAGGTCCCTTTCTGCAATACTCCTTCCTAGGCAGTCATTTCCCATTTTGTATGTGTGCAACTGATTGTTCCTTCCTAAGTGGGATACTTTGCATTTTTCCTTATTGAATTTCATCCTATTTACTTCAGACCATTTCTCCAGTTTCTCCAGATCATTTTGAATTATAATCCTATCCTGCAAAGCACTTGCAACCTCTCCCAGCTTGGTATCATCCATAAATTTTATAAGTGTATTCTTTAAGCCATTATCTAAATCATTGATGACAGTATTGAACAGAACCGGACCCAGAACCAATCCCTGTGGGACCCCACTTGTTATGCCCTTCCAGCCTGACTGTGAACCACTGATAACTTCTCTCTGGGAATGATTTTCCAATGAGTTATGCATCCACCTTATATTAGCTCTATCTAGCTTGTATTTCCCTAGATTGTTTATGGGAAGGTCATGCGAGACAGTATCAAAAGCCTTACTCAAGTCAAGATATATTACATCTACCGCTTCCTCCCCATGCACAAGGCTTGTTACCCTGTCAAAGAAAGCTATCAGGTTTGTTTGACATGATTTGCTCTTGACAAATCTATGCTGATTGTTACTTATCACCTTATTATCTTTGTAGTGATTTGTACAAAGGTGTAACAAATTAGATGTTTGCAAATTGATTGCTTAATTATTTGCTCCATTATCTTTCCGGGGGTACAGAAGTTAAGCTGACTGGTCTGTAATTCCTCAGGTTGTCCTTATTTCCCTTTTTATAGATGGGCAAGATATTTGCCCTTTTTCAGACTTCTGGAATGTTTCCAGTCTTCCATAACTTTGCAAAGATAATTGCTAATGGCTCAGATATCTCCTCAATCAGCACCTTGAGTATTCTAGGATGCATTTCATCAGGCCCTTGTGATTTGAAGACATCTAACTTGTCTATGTAATTTTTGACTTGTTCTTTCCCTATTGTAGACTCTGATGCTACCTTATTTTTACTGGCATTCACTATGTTAGACATCCAATTACCCCCAATCGTCTTGGTGAAAACCAAAACGAAGTCATTAAGCACTTCTGTCTTTTCCACATTTTCTGTTATTGTCTTTCCTCCCTCATTGAGTAACAGGCCTACACTGTCTGGGGTCTTCCTCTTGCTTCTAATGTATTTGTAGAATGTTTTCTTGTTACCTTTTATGTCCCTACCTAGTTTGATCTTGTTTTGTGCCTTGGCTTTTCTAATTTTGTCCCTACAGGCTTGTGTTACTTGTTTATATTCATCCTTTGTAATTTGACAAAGTTTCCCCTTTTTTAGGACTCTTTTTTTGAGTTTTAGATCATTGAAGATCTCCTGGTTAAGCCAGGGTGGTCTCTTGCCATACTTCCTATCTTTCCTACGCAGTGGGATAGTTTGCTCTGCATGTCTCTTTGAAAAACTGTCAGCTGTCTTCAATTGTTTTTCCCCTTAGGTTTGGTTCCCATGGGATTTTACCTACCAACTCCCTGAGTTTGCTAAAGTCTGCCTTCTTGAAATCCATTTTCTTTAGTGTGCTGTTCTCCCTCTTACTATTCCTTAGAATCATGAACTCTGCCATTTCATGATCACTTTCAACCAAGCTGCCTTCCACTTTCAAATTCTCAATCAGTTCTTCCCTATGTGTCAAAATCAAATCTAGAACAGCCTCCCCACTAGTAGCTTTCTCCATCTTCTGAAATAAAAAATTGTCTCCAATACATTCCAAGAACTTGTTGTATAATCTGTGCCCTGCTGTCTTATTTTCCCAACAGATGTCTGGGTAGTTGAAGTCCCCCATCACCACCAAGTCCTGTGCTTTGGATGATGTTGTTAGTTGTTTAAAAAAGCCTCATCAACCTCTTCTTCCTGGTTTAGTAATCTGTAGTAGACCCCCTACCATGACATCACCCTTGTTTTTTACCCCTTTTATTTTTACCCAGAGACTTTAAACAAGTCTGTCTCTTAATTCTATCTCAACCTCAGTCCAAGTGTGTAAATTTTTAATATATAAGGCAACACCTCCTCCCTTTTCCCCCTGCCTGTCCTTCCCGAGCAAGCTGTATCCTTCTATACCAGTATTCCAGTCATGCGTATTATCCCACCAAGTCTGTGTGATGCCATCTATGTCATAGCTGTGTTTATTTACTAGCATTTCAAGTTCTTCCTTCTTATTTCCCATACTTCTTGCATTAGTATACAGACATCTAAGATACTGATTTGATCCCCCACCTGCAGTTCTGTCTTGTCTCTCCCTTCTTTCTGGTACAAACACCCATGCTGCCCCCAGATTCTGACCCTTCTCTCAGGTCTCCATGTTTTTGACTTACCTGTGGGCTTTGGTCACCTGCCCCCGTTGAACCTAGTTTAAAGCCCACCTCACTAGGTTAGCCAGTCTGTAGACAAATATCCTCTTCCATGTAGCGAGAAGGTGGCTTGTGGACCCTATCTCTGAGTTACAGACCTTACTCTTTTCTTTCCTTATCTCTCTCCTCTTCCTCATCTGCCTCAGAATTAATAGGTCCAGTATTGCTGCTTGCTCTTCAGACCCATTTCCATAGTCCCATCTGCCATCCCTTCCCATCAGGCCCACAAAATTCTGCCTATTTCTTCCTCCAACCCTTGGGCTCTCTCCTCTTCCCTTTTTAACAAAACTCCTGTCCACACTCAAAAAATTGTCTCTCTCTAATACAAGTACTGTGTGAACATGAGTTCCTTGCCTCACATTTTGCCTCTTTGTAGCCAGAGTGAGTTACCTCGGAGAAGAATAGAGGGCTGATGGGAGACTTTCTCTATCTGTGTTCCACCTGCCAAAACGGCATCTTCTTTGTGCGTGCTTGATCCAGCTTCAGTGCACCTCACGCAGTTCTGACAGTAGCTTGTGCACACTAACTTCAGGGGCTATTCCCTCTACACTGCTCATTCTGTGGTATGCACATGATCAGTGCATGATCACCCACAACCTGTGAAAATCCTATCCATGCAATTGTAGCTCGTGGTTGCATATTGTGAGTTGTCTGCACAAGATTTTGGAAATTTGGCCCTTAAAATATTTGATCCTCTTTTGTTGCTTCTAACATATAACTACTGTATCACAGCGAAGTTCTTGTAATATTGCACTGTTTCAGAAAGTATTCTTAGTAAACACTTCCAGATGAAATTTTATGACATGCAAGGCCACTGGAAATCATGGGAGAAATAACAACAGAATACTTCAAGAGGTCAGAAGGCCATTGTCATCTGCTTGTGGTACATTAGTAATCAAAATGCATCATCTACCTACTTGAGGAACTACTGATATGAATATATTCTGGAAATTTGCTTTTAGCTAAAAACAGTTCAAGACAACCATACATAAAATGAACAATAATAAATTATTTCAAGATTTGTAAAAGACATTTGCCAATCCACTAGAATGCTATATTTACTAAACAGGCATAATTAAAGAAAATAATTATGGATTGCATGTAACGTCAGTCAAGTTACATTTCACTTGTTACTTTTCTATTGATCTTATGTTATAAATTGTCCAGAAAGATTTTCTTTTCACAGCAAATATATCAATCAAATGGGTCGAACCTTTTCCCTTTGTAAACTTTACAGCAACGTGAACCAACCAACAAAACAATTGTTCTCTAACAGCGAACTAGATTTAATTAAAATTTAAATATCAGTTATTGGTATATAGAAGAAATGATCCTGGCTTATTACTAGCAGAAACTGTTCTGTGGTAAGTCAAGATGTTTCTGCTGTTTACCACCTCAGAGGTTTATAAGGAACAACGTAAACTAATTCAGTCGCATGCACAAATTACTACATAGTGATTGGCCTCTGACAGGGTTCAAGGATTCAATCAAGTATAGCTTTCCCACACAACAAACTGAAGCTACTCAAATAATATGGCTTAAAAAAACCATAACACTTATAATCCATAGCCACAATGGTAATCTTTCTAAGTAAAGCTGATGGAGACATTCAAAATAACTTTATATAACTGATTTATTTCTGGGTTAACATCTAGATTCATTGTCTTTCAATGCAAATGTGACTGACCTCAACTATGTGGGATCAATAAATCCTTATTTGTCACAACAGATATCAATATATGCTTATTGCCAGGTACAAGAGTAAAGTACTAGCTCTTACTTAGCTAAAAACCATCATGTGGCATGTCAATAAGTTTCTCTTACTTACCTCCTCAGAGGTCAATAATGAGATTTGGAAAATTACCAATTGGATAGCACATGTGAATGATTGCATTGCAATTACTTGCAGTGAATTCTATGGTACTATTATTCACATCCCGGGAAATAAACAGAAGCTTTTCTAGACCCTCCATTTGAGAATGCTTATTTCAAGGAAATTGTTTCATTTTTTAATTTTGTGGTCATAATGGAAGATTTGCTTATGTTCATTCTAATGAAGAAATTCAGAATGTATGTAAAAATATATAAACTGACTAATTGTTTGGGTGAGTAATGAGATTTTATTGGCTCTTGCATTAAATATTGACCATCTCAGGTCAATAACTGTTGATATTCACACCAACAGAAGTCAGTATTTGCTTATTATCAACAGACTCTTTCAAAGACGGTATTAGAGGGTTGACCACTTTTCTTATAGACCAAACAATACAGAATTTTTTTTAATTATTATTATTAGTGATTCAGTTAATTTTTGCTCGGTGAACAGGTAAATTCTTTGTTGCCTGTGGATATATGAAATAGCATGTTAGTTGCCTAGGGTAAAATGCTCAAAAGTATCTAAGTGATTTAGGAGTCTTAGTCCCATTTTTTAAAGTGACTTATGGGCTCCTTCAAATATCTGAGGACATAGCTTTGTTCCATAGACTATAAATTAATGTTATACGCAGACAATGCCCTTTTTTGTATCTCCAAGCCAAAAAACACAATTCCAGCCCTCTTATCATTATTTCAAAAATTGGGATCAGTATCTGGTTACAAATAAATTGTAAACAATCTAAACTATTGGAAATCTCTGGCTGTCACGTAGTGAGTAGGGCTCTTTCTCAATAGATGCAAATTGATGCAACTAAGTATCTAGGTAGAAAAGTACCAAAAATAT
Organism: Chelonoidis abingdonii; assembly: GCF_003597395.2. Taxonomy (NCBI): domain Eukaryota; kingdom Metazoa; phylum Chordata; order Testudines; family Testudinidae; genus Chelonoidis; species Chelonoidis abingdonii. The sequence continues at coordinate 100,722,277 of NC_133774.1, read as the reverse complement.
TAATAAACTAATGCAGATAAACTGAGACCGACCCCCTAGTTTCTCAAATAGTTAGTGATACAAATAGGTGGCATCTTCTATCCTGGAGCCTGTGGAGAAGGGTTAACATAATAAGAATGAATATTCTCCCTAGGCTTCTCTATATTCTAAATGGCCTATCTGCATATTGGAAAATGTAATATGATTAGTAGACCCTTCCTGTAAGGCATGGTCAATATCCATGATTAACGTTTAAAAACTGCAATGCCCTATAGGCAAGTTGGACTCCAAGACCTACAAATTAAAATGATCATGTCACAGGTGTCAAACTGGTCCTACTATGCTAATACCCCTATACCCATGTGGGTGGAAACTGAATGTGTATTAATGTATCCAGTTCCTCCTGTGGGTCTCCTAGATTCCTCTTTTTGTCCAATGGAGAAAATTAAAGTGTCTACAGCGATGGCTGGTTGAAGGGTTTGGACTGTCCTAGCTAAAAGGTACTATTTTCATTCTCGCCATCAGGCAAAAGCACCTATTCAGGGCAACCCAGAATTGCAGATTGGCAACAAATCTATAATTTGGAAGAACTAGCTGTTCATGTGAATTTCCCAAGGGGCATCATGTGAATTTCCCAAGCATCCATGGATGAGGGTTTTGATTCTTTTCTAACGCAAAGCAACGTTATGATCCTTCACCCTCAGCAGATTGGCAGTACTTACAATTAAAACACTTGCTAGCATATTAATTTGGTCTGGATGCCATAGGAATATCACAGGCCCCAGAACTACTGGGCACCTTAGAAGCACTTCATAAACTGCCCAGGCCCATGTCCACTACGTAAACTTTGTTAATGAAGAGGAAATCCAGTAGTATGCAGTACTTTATGCAAGTGTGGAAAGGGGATTTATCACAGTCCCCTAAAAGAATCACAGAGTATATTATGGGAGTGTTAAAAATGATTCTGCGGCTTCTATGCCCAATACAACCAGATTTTATTCAAAATATACTGGACGCTACAGAGAATGCACAAGATAAAGGCCTTATTCTCTGATTTTGTTGGTGCTGTATAAGGAAACCTAGTGCATATGCTATGGGACTGTCCAACAGTCAGGCAGCTGTGGAAATAGGTGGACACAAGAGTAAAAATTGTGCTTGGCTTCAGTACGCAGACCTCAGCTGAAAATTATATCCTAGGTTATTTACCTGTTAAGCTATGCCACAAAGCATTTGGTTCTTGTGGACTGCAATCATCACCAACCTCATGATTTTACCAAAACAGAAAACCGGGCTTATAGCCAAAATAGAACTGTGGTATTCAGACCTGTCTGAGTTAGAAGCCAAAGAAAGAATATCTTATCACTGTCAAGAGCATTTATATGAATTTGAAGAAATTTGGACCCTGTTTCTAGATACATTTGGGTAAAAAATGTTGATATGGCTCGAAGCAAGCCGAAGCTCCATTCCTCCTCCTATTTTCCCCTCCCCCTGTCTCTTCACTCCCTCTTCTCCCTATTCATGTATGTCTTCTACTGCTTTTTTTTACTGTTACCCCTACCCTAACATGTTATGTGTATATAGTAGTGTCTGGGTTTGTATTGTCTAGTCTTTCAGCTTTGACAAGTTGTAAAATTGTGTAATTGAATAATTAAGAATATAAGAATGGCCATACTGGGTCAGACCAATAGTCCATCTAGCCCAGTAGCCTATCTTCTGATAGGGTCCAGAGCCAGATGCCTCAGAGGGAATGAACAGAACAGGGCAATTTTGAATGATCTATTCCCTGCCATCCAATTCAAGCTTCTGACAGAGGTGTAGGGACACCCAGGGCATGGAGTTGCGTCCCTGACTATCTTGGCTAATAGCCATTGATGGACCTATTCTCCACAAACTTATCTGATTCTCTTTTGAGCCCAGTAGTTATACTTTTGGCTTTCACAACATCCCCTGGCAACGAGTTTCACAGCTTGACTGTGCATTATGTGAAGAAGTATTTCCTTATGTTTGTTTTAAACCTGCTGCCTATTAATTTCATTGGGTGACCCCTGGTTCTTCTATTATGTGAAGAGATAGACAGCATTTTTCTATTCACTTTCTCCAAGCCATTCATGATTTAGATCTCTATTATATCCCTCCTTAGTAATCTCTTTTGTAAGCTGAACAGTCCCAGTCTTTTTAATCTCTCCTCCTATAAAAGCTGTTCCATACCCCTAGTCATTTTTGTTGCCCTTCTCTGAACCTTTTCCAATTCTATTATATCTTTTTTGAGATAGGTGACCAGAACTGCACACAGTATTCAAGGTGTGGGTGTACCATGGATTTATATAGTAGCATTATGATATTTTCTGTTTTATTATCTATCCCTTTCCTAATAGTTGCTACCATTCCATTAGCTTTTTCGACTGCTGCTGCACATTGAGAAAATGTTTGCTGAGACCTATCCACAATGACTCCAAGATCTTTTTCTTGGGTGGTAACAGTTAATTTAGAAACCACCATTTTGTATGTATAGTTGGGATTATTTTTTTTGAGTGTGCATTACTTTGCATTTACCAACATATTAACATCAAATTTAATCTGTAAAGCCTCACTTAACTTGTGATATTGCAGAAATTGTGGATTCCACAATATTAGGCTTCCACTGCAATTTTGACAGCAGAAACTCCGGCCGCCCCGGGGCTAAGAGTGGGAGTCTCTGCTTTCAGCCCTGTGTTCCGGCTGTTAGCCCCAGGTCCTCACTCTCAGCCCCAGACAGCTGATGGTGGAAAATTGTGGACAAGTAACAATGGACTTTATTACTGTAAATAATAAGGTCCATTATTACTTTTATGCAATTTTTTAACAATCATCTGGCAATTCAAGTAGGATCTTATTCATCTGCCATTTTGTTGTCCAGTCACCCAGTTTAGTGAGATCCCTTTGTCATTTTTTGCAGTACGCTTTGGCCTTAACTATCTTGAGTAACATTTGTATCATCTGAAAACTTTGCTACCTCACTGTTTATCCCCTGTTCCAGATCATTTATGAATATGTTGAACAGCACAGATCACAGTACAGATCCTTGCTATTTATATCATGCCATTGTGAAATCTGACCATTTATTCCTACCCCTATCCTTTAACCGGTTACTGATTCAGTTAAAAAAGCAAACAGAATGCTGGGAATCATTAAGAAAGGGGTAGATGATAAGACAGAACATATGATATTGCCTCTATATAAATCCATGGTATGCCCACATCTTGACTATTGCATGCAAATGGGGTCACTCCATCTCAAAAAAGATATATTGGAATTGAAAAAGGTTCAGAAAAGGCCAACAAAAATGATTAGGGGTATGGAACAGCTGCCATATGGGAGAGATTTGGGACTTTTCAGCTTGGAAAAGAGAGGAACTGTTTGCCAGAGGATGTTGTGAAGGCCAAGACTATAACAGGGTTCAAAAAAGAGCTAGATAAATTCATGGAGAATAGGTCCATCAATGGTTATTAGCCAGGATGGGCAGAGATGGTGTCCCTAGCCTCTGTTTGCCAAACCTGGGAATGGGTGACAGGGAAGGGATCACTTGATGATTACCTGTTCTGTTCTTTCCCTCTCTGGCATCTGGCATTGGCCCCTGTCGGAAGCAGGATACTGGGCTAGATGGATCTTTGGTCTGACCCAGTATGGCCGTTCTTAGGAGAGGACTTTCCCTCTTATCTCATGACTGCTTAGTTTGCTTAGGAGTCTTTGATGTTGGACTTTCCTGAAAGTCCAAGTATGCTATATCCACTATGTCACTCTTGTCCATATGCTTTTTGACACCCTCAATTTTTTTTTAATTCTATTGGAGATCCTGTGAAGCATAGAATTGGGAATTATATACAAGCTGTAAATAATTTCCCTTTTTGTACTGTTCATTGTCTATTTCTTACGAAAAACAATACACATTTTAAAAACAGGTTTAGGCACTTAGAAGCCTAAATATCATTGACAGTGAATGGGATTTAGACACCTAATTGCCTAAATCTCTTTTGAAAATGAGACTTAAGTGCTTGAGTCACATAGATGCTTTTGAAAATGTTACCTGTAAAGATTAGGGGTCAAATTCTGCTCTTTGCTGCACCTACATAACGTCAACACATGTGAAACAGAGAACAGATTTGATCCCAGAAATGTAAACAATCAGCAGCATTGTCTTTAGTCATCTACATGACGGCACTTGGTACACAATGACTCAAAACAAGATTTTTGTTTAATTCTCTGAGGGAAACACACACGTACAACTTCACAGATTTTCTTTATTCCTGACATTTTGCTTGTAAGAAAATTGTTTTCTGGAGGCCAGCAATAATATAATGTTTTTAACAAACCACATTTTCATGGATTTGAAAGCAGCCCAGGTTGATAGTAGCTAAACCTTATCTGCCATTGAATGTCTTATTAATGTGAAATGGGTTTATGTTATCAACTTAAATCGAGGTGGCCAGATGTGCACATCAAAGCTGGAACTAATTTGAGACTGATGGCAGGTTTGAGAGACATATCTGGCATGAATGGGCATGGAGAGTGAACTACCATTTTGCCAGTGAAACCTCCAGGTATTGGTGAGGACATATTGTGAGACAATGAGAGGAACATCACATGTTACCGATGTTGTGCCTCTTTCATGGATTTAAATATTCATCTCCTAACACTGCTAATCTGACTGCATTCATGAGGCCTAACATCATTGATTTCTCCAGCCCTGGAAAAGTTTTCTTTTTACAGGAGAGATGAGTTTCTCACCCTACCCTCAAAGATCCCACATTCCAGCAAACATTCCTCAAGACCACAATAATACTGCTGGATGTGGCAGCAGAGTGTATTTCATGACTAAGGAATTTAGAGTAAGCTTCAGACTTGAACTCAGGTCCCGTGGATAGTAGTCGTCACTAGACTAAGGTGCTGAAGTCACCAGAGTGTAGTGCTAACCTCAAAGGTCTACTTCTGAAAAGGACACTATCAGTTTGACCATCTAAAAAGCAATATAGGACCTAGTTTAGCAAAGTGCTGAAACACCTATCAACTTTAAACATATGAGTAGTCCCTACTAGTGTAAATAAACAGTGGGTTGGAGGGGCCAGAGGGCTGTTATTTTAAGCCGCTCTTGGTAAGAGAGATCTGAAATCTCTTCAGAAAAGAGAAAGAACAAGTAGGGAATTTGAAGATAATGATGTACCCGCAGAGCAGAAGGTCACTATATAGAAGAGAGAAGGACTTTTAAGGAAATATGTGGATACCCAGAGCAGAGGATTTTGTCCCTGAATCTTTTAAAAAAAGAAATGTTTTACTTAAATGTACTTTTTGATTTACTCTTATTGAATTTTATGAACAGTTACCTGTAGCCCCTACATGAAAACCTGGGCTCAATTGTTCCTTTAAGGTACTGTGTCCTGCATTGAAGCAATGCAGCAGTAGACTACTCCAATAGGTATTATGCACAATGTTTCTCTGAGCTCCCTGGTGCATAGGGGAGCACACCCACTCCTATACCCCTTAGTGGGCTGCACTGTATCCTTCTTCCTTTGGTGTCATAGTAGAGGGAGGAGCTATAGTCCCATTTTATCTCTACCTAATTTAGAGCGGCTACCGCTGCTAGCAGCACCAACCAAAGGGCATCCTTGTGCTAAGTGTGCACAAGAACTTCAACTGTGGATGGTCTTTGCACAGAACAGGTTCCCTAGCTCAGCAGCACAGATGCTGGCCACTAACTATCCCTTTATTTGTATTTGTATTTTGCAGAAATTCCTGTTCATTATTTTTCAAGAAATAATAATTTTTCAGAATGACAAGACACTTCCTAAGTATAAGGAGGAAAGCAACAACAACAAAAAGAGAGAGAGTGTGTGTATATGTGTGTGTGAGAGAGAAACAGGATTCTGTACTGAACCAACCTCTTCCAAAATTAATGCCAGCATAGCTTGTTTTGGGATATATGGAGTGGTTATGGAAAGTACAATATTGCTCCTTAATATCTGTTTGCACCCTGAAAAATAACACTTACAAATTGCATGATTAGTTCTATCTTTATTGTTTCTTAATTCTTTTCAAAGCAGACCGATTTTACAAGATTGTTTTGTTTTGTTTTTCTAATTGTAATCCCTGAAAACTCAACATGGGATCTGAGAATAAAGCAGGGTTATTTCTGAGCCATCGTCTAAGTTAATAAAGGTTCTGCAAGAAAAATTAGGTCTTCAGTTATACTCATGCAACCTCAATGTCTTCCATTCATGGCCTCAATGATACCTGTTCAGTCCCACTGCAAACTGTGTATTTGAGCAGGTGAAAATGACTGGAATTTATTAATCAACTCTGATGATGATACACAAGGGGGAACAGAACCCAGCTCATGCTCTCTTAGGTGTCATGGTTCTATAGCTTTAACAGGAATATGAAAAATTAAAAACTTACTGTTATTAAAGCGATTGGCTATGAACTCTGAAAATACATCAGAAGCAAAGATCCATCAGGGGGGAGAGAGAGAAGAGAATATACAGACACATATACACACGTGTGTACACATACATACACAGAGTACTTTTCAGAGTAGAACAAGAAAAATGGAGTGAAGAGTTTCTTCAGGAAAAATAAGAACTTGGTAAACTCAGAATACACAACACTGCACCATAACATTTTGATTTAGGTATTCCAGAAACATCCAGGGCTAGGCAAGGTTTCTGAGACCTAAGCTTTTATCCCTCTGTCCTCAGTGGACTTATAGGAAGCTTTCTCTGAGCCAAACTACCATAAAAAAGGGATTTTCATAATCCCAATGCATCTAAGAAAGGATTTTCTTGATCTCGGAACTGAACTTTTCATAAAAAAATAAGAGGAGTGACCAGTCCTGCTAACACACATCATCTACTTTGGGGACAGAAAATCAAGATGGGGTCTTTTGGCTTATTTCACAAAATGTTTATTTATACATACCTTACTGTTACAACTGATAGTATTTAAAAGAAAATAATTTTTCATTTTTGGTAATCCTGGCAATTGGTGGCTGCTCTCAGTCATTCCTTTAATTCACTTTTTTGTTGTTTTTTGTTTTGTGAAACTATTTAAACAAGAGGTGTTTTTACAAGTTAGTTATATAGAGACAAGCCCCAAATTCAAACAGCCCTGACTGGTACCATTTTTCAGGAACATAACTACAATGTTAAACGAGGAGCTACTGTAGATGCAAATAGCTAGTCACTTGGAGGACTTTCTGAAAGACTATGTTTAAGTGTATTTTCAGAGGTATACACTTCATAGAAATAGCACCCAATAGAAATCTAAGAACTCAGAAAATTTAATGAAACTATTGATTCCAGACAATTTTTATTTTTTTTCATTTTCTCTTGCTGACTTTTAGATAAGAGAAAAAAAACCCCAACAATGTAATGTCTGCAGAATATGTGCAGTGTGCTTTCACCTTTACATTCGCAAAGCCTTGCTGAAGCATTCTCAAAACTGTACTATACAAGCAACAGACAGAGGACCAAAGATCAAAGATACATTCCAACCATGTCTTAGTACCTCAGTACTGGATAGTGCAATGCACTGAGGGGTAGTAGAGAATTTATTTAACACAATCTATTGTGTGTGTGTATATGTGTGTGTGTTCATGTTGTGCACTGTGGGGGAGAGGGGAAGAAAAATAATATAAAACAGCATATTGAACATATGTTGTGTGCATAACAAAAAATGAACACAAAAGTACATCTTTTGTTAGGCTGCCAAAGGATACATTAAAAATATCAGCCCAGTAACTCAAAGTTATCAAGAGAGCCTCCTTAAGCTAATAATGCAAACCAAGGGCTAAAGACTCCCTGGTCTTTACTAAGATGTGCAGGGAATTAAAGTTTCTCCATTACTCCCTTCTTGGCTGCATGTGGCAGATCTGGCCATGGGGATGAGAGAGAAAGCAGGGGCTACTTTCCAAATAAAAGCCATGAAAGCCAATAGACTGGGAGAGATTGGGAAAGGGTGGGAAGAAAGAGAAGCCCCAGCTTTACCCTATCTACTCATTGGCAAAATTCTCTGTTCTGCGTGGCAGATCTGTCTGTAGTATTCTGTTCTTCTGACATGTACATAACTCTCACTGAGATCAATTACTCATCTATGAGGAAAATGTTACTCCTGTCTTCTGAATGATTTTCTCTTCTCACCTTTTCATCCAGTGCAAACAATCATTCCAGCCTCAAAAGATGTGAATATTGTCTTCAAATTCACACCTTAAATATAAAGGAAATAGCAAAGCTATTGTTCTCAGTGTCGATGAGATCCTATTTGGTAACAGAAAAATTCCTACTTCTGCTCTGAGGAAGAGGGCTAAAATCTCATAAAAACAAAATAGGACTTTGTTTCTTTCATACTGTAAATGATTACCTTCTTCCTGGCTCTTCACTGGTATTGGCTTCAGTTCTTGTAGTTCGATAGCTGTGACAAAGCAGTAATAACACTAATGGTAAATTAACAATTTAAATTTGCCCAACTGTACAAAGTACTTCTAGAATGTTTTCTTATGCCATTGTTTTTAAATGGGGTCCAGTATGTAGCATCTTTCACTATAGATGGAAACTTTAATTAGTTAAATTAGTCTGTGTGTAATACCTAATTGGCTTAAGTTGTTAAGTTTGTGCAAAACTTTGAATGTGTAAATCAGTATATGAGTGTTCTCATTATTCCATACTGTTAATATATTGTAATATGAAGTAATTTATAAACACTACTATGTACTCTCTCCCTTACTAAAGGGTAATCCAATGATACCTATATATATGTGTGTGTGTATATATATATATATATATATATATACACACACACATATACACATATATAGAGAGAGAGGTCAACCCTAATCCTTTCTGGGCAAATGGTTTTAACAATATTGGCTGCTCTTGCCAGTGTCAACATACAAACTTCACTGAAGTGCAATTGCACTCTGAGAAGTGCCTCTCTAAAATAGCATGGTAAGGCTTCATGGTTACAGTCTAACTCAACAAATTCCATGACAAATGTGCTCTGTCTACAAGGAAAAAGGAGGTTTTTCTCACTGTTAGCGTTGCAAACTCAACCTGAGGTTACTTGGTTGAGTTGGGTTCTTTCCTTCTCACATATGATCACCTGTAATAATGGTTCCAAAACTACACCTCAGTTAGATCTATGGCACTCCATTGTCTTTTACAGATGTAAGTGACATAATGCGTAGTTCTACTGAGCAAAAAAGTGTCATATTTATATCGTCAATTTACAGAGTAAAACCCCAGTTTAACTACCTGGCCTGGGCTCAGTCCTTTTAGTCTCTTAACTTTACTCTGAAATGTCTTGCTTTGGTCCATCCTGGTAGTGATAATGGGCTCTTGACCTGAGCAGTTTTCCAGAAGACAAATAGAAACATAAGTGGCTTGACAATATATGTGACATCATTTCCACTTTTTAATCAATGCCCATCAAAGATGGTTGAATATGGTTAGAACTTTGTAGACAATTCTACTGAATCTAAGTCACTCTCTCTTAGCTATGTTGGTTCTGCCTGACTAGCAGGAGTAAAAAGCAATGCAGAAATGTTCTTCACTAAAAAGAGAAGATATGACAACTGAGTACACGAGGGGCAGCCTTGTGAGTAAAATAGTGCCATTTTAAGATAGTGACAATCTGTTTAATTTTGTATACTTTTGCCTATGAATATTAGTAACAGCAATGGAAATCAAAGCCCTCTTCTTTTCCCAATGACCTCTGAATTCAATGATCCTCCCTTTTCAGGGTAAGGAATAGTTCATTACAGTCCTGGGCTTCCCGTCAGCAGACAGTTAACTGCTCAGTCATGTGTGGTGGTCTGCAGTGGACTCCAATTTGCTAGGCATCCAGCTGAGATCAGATACTTTTATTTCTTAGGAAATCTATCCACACTTGAACACTGGTCCCAGCAGTGAAATATGGAGCAGTGCTTTTTTCTACTATTTCTCTCAATTCTTATGTATAAGCATTTCAAAATTACAAGCACTGTATGGAGCTCTCAATTGTGTTTCTCAAAGTTAGTCCATGCTCTACTTGCTTGTTTATGAAATAAGGACAAAAAATAATAGTATACTATACTTATACAGAAATGCTACTAATAATCTCACAGTTAAACCCTGGGGCTGTGGGGGTAGGGGTTGCCTTCTTCCGCAGCATGGGGACAGGGGTGGCTCTAGACATTTTGCCGCCCCAAGCACAGCGCATGCCGCGGGGGGCACTCTGCCGGTCGCCGGTCCTGTGGTTCTGGTGGACCTCCCACAGGCGTGCCTGCAGAGGGTCCACTGGTCCCACGACTCCACTGAAGCCGCGGGACCAGCAGACCCTCCACAGGCATGCCATCAAAAGTTGCCTGTCTGCCGCCCTCCCGGTGACCGGCAGAGTGCCCCCCATGGCATGCCGCCCCAAGCACGCGCTTGGCGTGCTGGGGCCTGGAGCCACCCCTGCATGGGGCACTGGTCACTTGCTGGTTTAAACTAGAGTAAATGGGGCATTCTCTGTAACCTGATGTCTTTAAATTATGATTTGAGGACGTCAGTAGCTCAGCCAGAAGTTATGGGTCTACTGCAGGAGTGTGGGGGTGAGGTTTTGTGGCCTGTAATGTGCAGGAGATCAGACTAGATGATCCTGATGGTCTTTTCTGGCATTAAAGTCCATGAGTCTAAATGTTAAAAAGGAAATAGCAGCATTCAACCTGTAGCATTCACAGATCCACATTGTTATTCTTTGTAACTAGTTAGGTACCACACTGAGATAGGTGAACATAATGAATAATACAGGAAATAAAGAAACTTCTCACATCTAAAACTTCATCAAGCCCCAACCTTCTACTCAAAGTCACAGACAGAATGGGGGAGAATTTCAAAGATAAAGAAAGCAGTTAGATGTCCAATTTTCATTGACTTTAATGAGAGTTGAGTGCTTAATTCCCCTCTGTACCTTGGAAAATCTTCCTCAAACACCCCAAATTTACAAGTTATGCAGATATAAAAATACATATGCAACTGAACATCTAATTTGCATATAAAATCATTGTGCCTGCATATGCAAATTTGCTAATTGTGTGTGCATGACTATTTGCCTGCAAAACCATTGTTTTGCATATGCACTTACCTGATTTGCATGGATCTTCAGAGTAAACTAATGGAAAAAATAAAAATCCGACAAGTAGGCCTGATTCTGATCTCATGCGGCTGTAAATTAGGAGCCAAACTAGTAAAATCACTGGGACTAACTGGTAAAGTACTGATGTGAGATGAAAATGATATGCAATGTCAAAATCAGGCCAGAATGAGGATGATGTATCTCTCCACAAAACAATCATCTGACACAACATTTTTCAACTAATTGGGGTATATTTCTAGAGGCACTTCAACTTGGACTGCAGTTTTGGAAGTGTAAGCAAGTAGGCGGACATCTCAATTCTAGCATTTGCACTAGAAAAGGTGGCCTTTTTAAAATAGCTCTTTATGACATTAGCATTATTCATATTTATTTCATAACAGAATATTTCTGAATCATTAACATGATACAGTCAAGTAATATAGATCTGGTAGTAAAGAAGGTTCTCTGGATTCACAGGGCCAAATCATAGCCTGATCTATGTGGCCATGCAGAGGATTAATACTGAGTAAGATATCCTTGTCCCCCTCATGAACTGAGCATGTGGACATAGAGAGATAGAGGAAGGGGGAAGTATTGGATCAGCCTTCCTCTCCCTACCAATGCTCTGGCTGGTGCAGTTGAGCCAGTGTGCAGGTGGGGAGGAGTAACGTGCTATTGGCATAAACAAGCAGCAGATCTAGGGTGACCAGACAGCAAGTGTGAAAAATAGGGACGGGGGTGGGGGATAATAGGCCTCTATATAAGAGAAAGCCCCAAATATCGGGACTGTCCCTATAAAATTGGGACATCTTGTCACCCTATACAGATCATATAACCCACTAGAATGAGTGGGATAGGAAGAGGTGAGGGAAGGGAAGAAATTGCACTTCTCTCAGACTGCAGTGCCCTGGGGTCGCAGAGGTATGTGCTGCTCTTACACACGGCAGATTTCATATGCACCATCTAGTCCTATTTATGTACTTTCTAATCTAACAATTTCAGCTTTCCATTTATCACAGAGGTTTTCTTGCTTGCTTATCCTGGTCACTAAAATGCCTAGTTATGAGTCAGGTTAAAAGTGTCATTTCTTTGTGTTGCACTTATACTGGAGAATAAAAAAAAAAATAAAACCAAAAAACCTAAACCAACTAATCAACCCTCTCAGCACCACTGTGTAATTTAAAAGGTAGAGTGAATCATGAACGTTAGTTTGATTATTTCTTAGCATTTGTACAATTAGCCTTTTACCAGAGATAAATTTTAATATCTCTTGCAAAAACAATTTCACTCCATACTTACAAAATGGGAGGGTTCAGCAATTCCTGCACTAGTAGGCAAATGGAGCAAACCCGTCACTGTATTATCATCACATTCTGCTCTGCCCAATCGGTTGAGTCACTCACACCACAAAGTCTACAAGGAAGGTGCCCTCCTGATGGCTGTTCCATTTGCTGTAGCTCTAGCCAGCCTTTGCAATCTGAGCCCGATGATGCTGGTATAACGCAAAGTGTTTGAGTTATACTAATAAGGCATTTTAGCTAACCCCCTCCTTTTTTAGGGGAGATTGGCAGTCTAATGGCTATACAATGAGGTCTGGGATACTCCTTGGGTCTACTCTTTGCTCTACCAACAACTCACAATCAATGAGGCTAATGTTTTCAAAAGTGTCCACTAATTTGGGGTGTATCAATTATGAGAAATTGAGGACCTGACCTGCAGAGCTGCAAAGCCCCTGTAGCTCTCAGTGATATCAGCTTAAGTGAAAAATACATCTGATGGACACTTCTGAGAATGTACTAGTACTTCTGTGTGCTAGTTTACATATCATTTAAATATATAATTTATTATATAGGGTGTTGTGTAGCTCAGTTAACTGGAGCCCAATGCCCTCCTCTGGACCAAGACTGGCCCAAAGGGTTAAGCACAGGTGTTGCATGGGGGAATGGAATTCTGCATACCAAAGCCCAAAACAACACAAAATTGCTCCATGGCTGTACTTGAATCTTAATGCTACAGTTAGCTTCCATGTTAGCTGTGATCCCTCCCTACTTTACTGGTGGATTGGGGGTACTTGCAGATCTACTGTGCACACCCTAGCCCATCTCCAAAGCATTCCTCCATATTACTGTAGAGGAAATTTCACAAAACACACTTTTTTTTACCCAACTGTGGCCTGCCCTCTTGTGTAGGTTCCCCACATCCCCGCCATCTTCCTTCAGAGTAGAACAACCCACCAAAGTTTATAGGCATAGTAGTGAGGCGCCCTGGCTCCCAGCTGCACCTGAGAGGGCCAAGCCCCTGCAGCCTCCAGCATGGGCGGAGCTGCCGCTGCCCGTTCCCATCCCCCGGAAGTCAAGGGGCGGGACAGGAAGTATAAAGGCACAGCCCCTGCAGCCTCCAATGTGGGCGGAGCCACCGCCCCCCGTTCCCACCCCCCGGAAGTCAAGGGGTGGGACAGGAAGTATAAAAGCACAGCCCCGGCACTCACTTGGAGGCCAGCCACCGAAGAGACCAGACGCAGCTGGCCGAGCTCCCGCCTGGTCTGAGCTTCCCCGTGCTCAGTATCCTGAGGAGCTGCCTGAGCTTTCCTGTGCCCGGTATCCTGAGGAGGACTGGCCGAGCCAGCCCCGTGCCCGGTATCCTGAGGAGGACTGGCCAAGCCAGCCCCGTGCCCGGTATCCTGAGGAGGACTGGCCGAGCCAGCCCCGTGCTCGGTATCCTGAGGAGGACTGGCCGAGCCTGCCCCGTGCTCGGTATCCTGAGGAGGACTGGCCGAGCCTGCCCGTGCTCAGTATCCTGAGAAGCTGCCTGAGCTTCCCTGTGCCTGGTATCCTGAGGAACCGTCGGTCTGGGACCCACCGGAAGAAGCCGGCGAGACACAGGTAGCCAGAGAGGGGGAGGTCGGAAGTGGCCCGGGGGTAGCCGACTCTGGTTTGGCTCCCGAAGAGCCTGAACCAATGACAGTGTGTTGTGGCCAGGATCCCCATTGACAGCAGCGAGTCTTGGCCACTGCTAGTGCCCTGGGCTGGAACGCAGTGGAGTGGGAGGGCCTGCATCCCCCCTGCCACCCTTCCAAGTGTGGCAGACTTCCCCTCTCCCTGGCCTGAGGAGGCCTTCTTTATAGACTTACTGTTCGAACTGCTGCTCAGCCCCTGCCTAAGGGTCTGAGCCCTGTGGCTGTTTGTTACCCTGCCCTGAGCCAGGGCTTGAGCTTTATAGACCTCCTCATTGAACTGCTGCTCAGCCCCTGCCTGAAGGAGCTGAGCCCTGAACTGCTTAGTGCCCCGCCCTGACCCAGGGCCTGGGCTTTATAGACTACTTGTTTGCTCAGCCCCCTGCTGAAGGAGCTGAGCCCTGAACTGCTTAGTGCCCCGCCCTGACCCAGGGCCTGGGCTTAGAGACTATTTGTTGGCCCTACCCCTGCTGAGGGGTCTGAACCCTGACCTTGCTGTCTGTAGTGAGGCGCCCTGGCTCCCAGCTGCGCCTGAGAGGGCCGAGCCCCAAAGCCGGACGTTTACAACACAGATTGGCATTGACATTGAGGAGGCAGGATTTGTCCCTTTATGTTTTGAGATCCTTAGTTGGAAGGAACTATAGAAGTAAAAATATTATTAGTAGCACATTTTAAATGTTAGCCGTGATAAAACAAATCTATTGCCTGGTAAATTGTAATGCCACCACTTAGTCCACAGAATTTTCATATCAAAACATTTATTGATCTTACAAAAAATACAGTTTAAAATGCAGTATTTCTTCCACTGAGGAATAGCTCACATAAGTAAAATGAACAGCTTAAGACTCCAATATATTTAACAGTGAAGTTATTAATTTAAAGCTCCATTTTGGAGTCTGGATTAATGTTAAAGCTAAATGACTTCCAAAGGGGAATGGTCACAGTGAGGAAGTGTTTCAAAAGCATTCTCAAGTTTTATTTGTGTTTGTAACGTGCTCTGACTTCTTTGGGTGAAAAGCAGGCACTACTTTATATATAAACAAAGTATTATAAAAAACAAAAGTGTTTTGCATAAAAGTACCACAAAGCCTAAGGACAGCACCAAGGTAAACCCCAGATAAAAAATAAAACATATTATATCAGAATCTAAAAGAATATGGAAAATGATGATAGAACATTATGATCAAAGATCAAACTGCTTCCATTACATGATTCCATTTAGTCACCTAGAAGAATCTCCTTACTAATACTAAGTCTATCTAATGTAATATTATATCATTGAAATTCTCCCTCAATGGAAAAAAATATATGTCTTTTGGATGCAATGGGAAAGTTCATGTATAAATAAAAACTCAAGTTTACAAAGAATTACATACATTTTAAAAGAGGACAATGAATATGCCATATTCAAAATAGAATAATAAAAAACAATAAAAACTTAAGTCTGACGTTGCATTTAAAGGACAGATTCTGATCAGTTGCTGTTACTTCTAGTGTAACTCCATTGGATTTGATTGAATTATTCCAGATTTACATCAGTGTAACTGAGATCAGAGTCTGAGGTGATTTGCATACACCAATTTAATGGCAGAGTTAGGATTAGGACTCAGAAGTTCCTGGATCCTAGACTCACACTTGCTTTACCAGATTATACTTCCTCTCTGCTACATTCATCAGACATGAATGCAATCAAAAAATCACATGAAAATGTAGAATATTATCTGATTTATTGATAGGAGCAAAAAACTAGATTTTGCAAGTGTGCATGATTGAATGATATTTGGAGCATACCTAGCCCGTGATAGTCTGATGGAATGCTACTCATGATTTTGCACATTTATATATAGTATGTATATTACACACAATCCTCTCTCATCATATTAAAAGAGCATTATCGTGGTTGCAAAATCAAGCACTCAGAAATTAGGAAATGCCAGAATTAAGGATGCTTGTATAACTTTAATTTGTACTCCTTGTGGTTATGCTCTAGGAGACAATCTATAATTACATGGTCAGATACAAGTTTGCACAGGACCCAGCTTCAGTCAGTGCACAGAATGGATGGTGCTCAATTAATGAGAAATTATTCAATATTTTGTTTTTCCTTATTGTTCAATGTGCAGCCCTAGGTGTTATTTACTGCACATTATTGAAACTTTGCTCTGAAGACAGAATTAATTTCAAACGTTAAATTTATTTTCAGAAAGTCCCAGTGAGATTTGGGGGCAAGGGGTATTATAATCCCCACTTTACAGATGCGGAACTGAAGCACAGAGAAATTAAGGTAAAAGTATCAAGTAATTCTGGGTATCCAATCTGAAATAACTAGGACCTGATTTTTCAGAATACTTGGTATTGTATATCATGTTATTGTCTCAAAGTACAGCTCCCGTTGACTTCAACTGCAGCTGTGAGTGCTCAGCATTTCTGCAAATCAGATCCTACAGTTTCAAATCAGGTACCAAGAAAATGAGGAACACACAATTAGTGAACGCCTGTAAAAAGTTTGGTTTACGTGACTTGACTAGCATCACATAGAAACTCTTTGGCTGAGGGAGACAGAGAATCAAATTCTCCAGCACAGCATTAAACTGCCTTAACCATGAGATATCCTTTATCTGACTGCAATCCTCTGCCTCATTCACTACACACTGGCCAAATTCTGTAGCAAATGAACTAGAAGTTCTGCAGGCAACAATGCCATTCACTGGTAAACCCTGAATCATGCCCAGAGCAGGTACATTCTGTGCTCTGAATGAGGCAGGGGTACAGCCTGGCTTCCTCCCAGCTTGCTCACCTGGTTCTTTGGCAGCCTGTCTGGCAGACTATCAGGAAGCTGGGAGCCTGGAAACCCCAGGTGCATTGGTTCCCAAGCTCTGAAACTCCCAGTTCAGCCAGTGTGCTCAGGGCTTCCAGGCTCCCAACTCCCACTTCAGTCCATCAGGCAGAATATTGTTTTGAAACGATCAAAGCAAACTTTTGATTTTTCTTTTTTTTTTTTCTGGATTCTGTTTCATAGAGAATTTGGAATGCAAACCAAACATTTCTAAACTGTAATTGAACCAAATTTTGGAATTCCTAAATCCTACAGGAAATTGAATAGTTGTTCTCCACACAGCTGTAGTAGTTATCTTTTATGTAGACCAGTACTAGATGGAATGAGATACTTTGTCAGTGGGGTTCACAGATATTTGCTGACAGCAGGGGAATGGTGAGATTATGGAATCTTTGGGTTCTTTTCCAGGCTCCAGAAGGGATTGTGATCTGGTAGACAGACTCCCAGTCTCCCCTTGTGACCCTAAGAACTGCTCAATGCCAGCTGGCAAGGGCATTACAAGAATATCCAAATTCTGTACATTCTAGTTCACCAAAGCAAGGTCTTAAATGAAAGCCAAGTTCTCCCTTTAATATCACCGTGAAATGTACATACAGGTACTCTGTAAGGAGTTATGTATGTGTGCTGAAAATATGCTCCTAAAGTTTGTACCAAGGCAGAGTGGTTTTCTGTCACACAATAGATGTATATGTACCGGTCCCTTTGACATGTAAATTAAGCATTGTAAATTAACACACCGGACAGTCATTTACATACAAAGTCATGGGAGACGGGAGGAGAGAGAAGATGTGAAATCAACAGGGAGACAGCACACCAGAGAATAAGCTTCAGAGAGTTGACAATGAACTTTGGGGAATATAAGGGGAAGGAGACAGTCCTTTATCCTGCATCTAGAAAGTTACTAGACAGTATGACTACATTCATGAAAATGGGATCACAATCTGTCCCGGTTGAAAACACTGAAAAAGACAGAAGTTTAGCCTAAGTGAAACTTAATTTCTAGAAATCATGGTGTGATTTTGTTTTATATGTAACCCCTTTGTTTCCATTATCCTTTCTCATTATCTCCTGAACCATGAACCTTTCACAATAAACACGTTGTTTTCACTATAAATATATCTCAGTGCCATGGTATCATACAAGGAGATTGTGTGTTGAATCATTCAAGCTGGTACATTATTCCCTGGGTGGGGGGACCGCAAACCTGGTATTCTTGTGAGTGTTCAGTGGATAAGGAGCTGCAGACTAAAGGGAATACTTCAAAGGGGCTTGGGGAGTGGGGTACACTTATTGTTAACCTGCAAGGCAAAAAGGGAGGGCTGGCACAGGGTAGAGAAGATTGTTTGGGTGGCTGACAGACTGGAGGTGTCAGGAAGTTGATACCCAATTAAGCACAAGCAATTCTCCTTCTCGGGACAAGGGGGTAATAAAATTACTCTCACTCCTGGGTACCCTGAGAACATTCACATCCTCTCACTCCAACTCAGTCTCACTTTTCCTCTCCCCTCCCCCCACTAGTCTCAATTTCTCCACAAGCTTCGATGTCGCCATCTACTCCCCAATACTACTCCAAGGTCTGGCGCCTGTCTTTTCTGTATTTGAATAATGCAATTTCCTCTGTCACAGTACCTGGCCTTAGCAGGAGAAGTCTTTTAAATACAACACCTAACACATAATACATAGAGATGTAGTATCTACCAGAAATTTAACTACTTATTAAAATTCAGTGTAATATTAAAGTGTGGTAATAATATTAATAGCTGTATTATTTTCTGTAATATTATTCCTATAGTGTTTGAAGGGAACACAAATACCTCGTAAAATAATTGGGCTGGTTTGTAGATCTTAAGGGAAAGTTGTTGTCGTTATTCTCTAATTTCAATAGGGAATTGTGTTTGTGAATAACAACACAGATTTTTTTTTGGCATTTCTTTTCCAAACCCTAGAGTGTATTAATGAGTCTACTAGATGAACAGTAAATAAGAAAAGCTAAGGACAGGCTATGACTCGCAACAATCCTGTAATCTAGAACTTGCATCCTTTTCATCTCCCTCTGGTAGTTCTATAGTGGTCTATTTGCTTAACTACTACTTCGCTAGAGTTCAGTGTTGGGGAACATTCTAGCATAGTCCCAGAGGCTTCAATGGCATTACACATATTCTTACTGTTAAGCGTCCGCTTAAGTGCTTTGCTGGATCAAGGCCAGATTACTCAGCACACTGCAGGACTGAGTACATAGTGTGTTACTTCCCATGTGTTCCTGGAATGTGATACCCAGCAGAGATGCATGACAGGCACAGCCCTTAGCTTTAGTGATATGCTGAACAGACAATAGAATGCATTTCCCCTGGCAACTTTGATACTCTTGTTCAGCCATATTGTCATCCACAGATGCAGTTTCCACTGCTCTCTAAGCTTCAGAATGGTTTTATAAATTACTTCAAGAACACTTGCGGACATTTTCTTGTATTTTCTCTCCTGACATCCTCTTCTCCAATAACACACACAATACATTTATTCAGGGATTCATTAGCAAAGCATTCTTTAACATTAATCTAGGGAGAAAACTGTTCCCTAACCTATTGCTCTGTTAACACAGATAGCAACTAATCTGCAGTGTGGAGATTGCAAAATGCTCTGTCCTTTCTACCTTGCAAAGCAGTAGAACTCATTAATGAGCCCTTGCTAACTGAATCTGATTTAGTGTCAGTGCTGTCACAGTCACACAGAAGCACACCAATAAAATTTCAATCCAACTTGCTATGATCATTAAATCCAGTTGTCTAACAACAGGAGTTCTGCCTTTGTATTGAGGATTGTCAGATCAGGCTCACAGGAGCTCTGCGTTTCAGTCCCTACATGAAATAAATAAAAGTGCCAAAGCTGCCATATGAAATATAAAGATTGATGGAGAAATTCATTAGTTCAAATGACATGCGTAAGCGCTGCTGTTGGCTATTCTTGGATACCTGATCTCTGATATCCTTTAAAATAAAAGCACAGACCAACAAGTAAGTGGATGTATCAGCTAGATAAATGACTACCAAGTCAATAAATAAACAAAATAAAGAATTAAGATCAAGAGCTGGATTAAAATATATTTTAAAACTTTGTGGTCTATTACTACTGTTAAAGCCAGATTATCAACTCCTTACTTGTGTTGGCAAACACTTTCTCATGCAAAGAGTCCCACTGACTCCAATGGCACGACTTGTATGAGTAACTGCTCAACAAGAGAGGGAAGGGGTTCACAATCCAGGCCCCAACTCTATCAAGTTTTACCCATGTGTTTAGCTTTAAGCATTTTAAATAGATTTTTTCCCACTACCAGAAAACTATTTTTTTTTATTTTCATCAAAAGTTTTCTAATTTTTTTGAGGGTTTTATTTAAAAAAATGGAAATCTGAAAAGTTTCAAAAATTTTTGTTTTTCGCAACTGAAAACTGAAACATTTGAGCCACCATCCAACCATTTTTGATTTTACTGATTTTTCCCCCAATCAGCTGAGGTTTTTTTCAACAAAAACCTGAAAAAAATTAATAAAAAAAAATGGGCATCTCTCCTGTACCAGCCAGATAGCCATTTTCTGCAAGCAAAACAAAACAAACCCCAACCCAAACCTTTTTTGACTAGCTCTAGTACTTTGCAGGATTGGAGCCATAGTTCATTACAACAACAACATTGTCTTAGGTGTGGCAGAGACTAATAGCAAGGCAAAGGGTCTAGGTGCCTCTCTCAAACTAATTTAACTTCACTGGCTGTAACGGTGTTACTCTTGATTTACACTGATGTAAGTGAAAGGAGAGTCAGATTCAGGGTCGCTGTCTCAAAGAACTTGCAATCCTAGCTTTCAGTTTCCCAACACATATACATGCAAATACAATAGCATGTGCTTAAGAATCAGCAGAATACAAATAAAAGGCTGTGTGTAATGAAAAACTGTATGCTTGACAGGTGACATTTAGGACTGCATGTTAGTTTGATGGATAGGATTTCTTTCCCATTCATCTAATGGGTTCATTCTCTCTGTGAGTGCTTTAGAGGTTGCATGGAGAAATTGCGCTTTAAGGAGGGAATTGAAGAAGAAGAGGTTCAAGAAATGGCAGACAAATTCAGGGAGAGATTGCAGGCATAAGGCTACACAGAAGAAGGCACAGAGATGACAGTGGGAGGATGATATAACATGCTGAAGTACAGGCTAAATGGAACACATGGGCAAAATGGAGTGTAAGGCTCCATTCAGTGAAATGAGAAGGGCATTTGCATGTAGCATTGTAATTTACATCTGTTAGCATAAGGTGAGTACTGAAAACATATCTCCCCCAAATTCATAAAAATCAGTCTTTTCACAGATATTTCTGAAGGAGAAAAGGGGCCTGTCTTCTAACTTTTTTGCAGCAAATACTTTACCCAACTCTAGTTAGCATCACTAAGAGTAATACATAGATTGAAAGGAGCAGACACCTTCTCTCTTTTGCTCTTATGCACTAATGAAGCCTTATTACTAATATACCCTTTAAAAACACAAGTTTATCTTACTCTAAATCGAAAGACAAAAATACCTTTAAAGATCAACAAAAAACTGTTCTCCAAAACATCCTAGCTTTTAGCTTTCACAATAGACTTTCTATATGTTCCTTTGTTGTGCAGAGAACAACAGTAATAAAAAATAGCAAGACATAGGGACAACATATTCCACCAATAAAACACTAACTATGAATCATTACATCACCAGAACAAACCCCTCATTGACTGATCATGCCATGAGATCATTTTTTTGCTGTTGGCATCCTTTCAACGGGAACTGCAGCCTATGACGTAGATGGTTTGCAATGTCTCATGTGACTGCATAGGCCAATTTGAGATTTGCATGATCTTTGGCAGTTATTGCAAATGTATGTATTAGCTGCCTTTTTCAAATTAAAGTTCTCATTGGTGTCACGTGGCCCCTACTTTTAAATTATTTCAAGAACTATCCTTCCTTCTGAATTATAGTATAATGTGTTTGGTAGGCAATGATTATGAACACAATACTTACAAAACAGTGAAGAGCACCTTAATTGCTGAAAGACTAGGCCACTGTGAAACTGCTTAGCCAGGCTGCATTTAAAGATACCTGTAGCTGCTTTTCCAGATACATTTGTCCCACTTTTCTGGAAAGTTCAGATTTTAAAAAAAACAGGAAAGAGATCTAGATACTATTCTGACCTTTAATCCAGAATCAGGGACATTAAAAAAAAAGTTGTCTGAGAGGCTAGAATTAAAAAATAATAAGATAATTGCTGTTGAATACTATTTGCATACTATCTAATAATCACATCAGGGACAGTTATCTCATAAAACATTTTGTTCTCTTCAGTCCAGGAAGGGTACAGTCTTCTGATAGTTCCTCTCTTACCTCCAGAATATCAGCAGGCTCTTGAAACCAGGGGCTGGGTTGAAGTTCTCTTCTGAAGAGGGTTACCAATAGTCCCTTATTACAATGGACATTCCTTATTTTTTCATCTCCGTCCAAGATCAGCAGTTGCTGAGTGCTGAAAAAGCAGCAAGAAATGCTCCTGGAGAATGTTGGTGAGTACTGATTATTATATTATTATTAATGATAATAATGATAAAACTAATAATAATATCAGGAGGCGGGGTAAGGCAGAGCTGGTAAGAAAACAGTTCCTTATTTTTGAAATACAATGTTGGCAACCCTACTTCTGAAGAAAATTCAGACTCCTTTCTTCCCTGGCTGGAAATGGCTCAGCATGCAGTCTCTCCTCCTTGTGCCTGGGTGAGGCTCCCCTCTCTGTGCTTCTCCCACTCTTTCTTCAACCAGGCTGGCTGTTTTCTTCCTCTTATTAAGGCCATTGACCCTCTTTCTCTCTCTCTGTGTATGAGGATTTGATTTCCTCTCTCCGGGAAGACCTGGGATATGTCCAGCAAATGGCCACTTCTCTGGGGCTGACTCCTAAAGTCTTCTAGTTGGCCCTTCTCTTCTTCCTCCTACCTCCAAGAACATGACTTCAATGTGCTCTTTTCACAAAGGGAAGGAGGGAGGTCATTATAATATGAGTACTTAAAGATATAGTATTATGCCTAAAATCGAGGATCAACAACTGTCATGGACAAAGCTGTTATGTTGCTGCTAATATGGTTGGCTTAGTTTTAGATGTAGCCAACAGATTGTAACTACAAGCTCTGTATATTCATCGCTACAGGCAAGCTTTGAATTTGGCATTCTCAGACACCATTAAAAGTAATACTGTCATAAACTCTTTACAAAAATCACAAGATTAATTTAAAAACATTCCAAAATGCTATATTTCAAGACATAAAATAGGAAGTATAAGTACAACACCAGGCATCCAGGTCTCCTGTCCAAGATGGCTCTCTGTGCAGGAGAATTTGCTTCAGTTTCTGAGAACTATCTTGACTGTGTGCAGTGTGGGAGGCTGCAAAGGACAATGAAAGATCCTGAAGTGAGAGGTCAAACTGGTGGTATAGGAGCTCATATGAAAAAGTTTAACTTACTCTTTTACTTTGAACAGAGACAAAAAGTCATAAACATGGATCAGACGTTTCAGCAACCAAAGGCCAATCTCTTACAAAAATTGCACTTACTTCACCTCAATAAATTCAATGAGATGAAAACTACCATTTACGCTAGGAGCACCATTTTCCAAAAAGGATTAAAAGTTGGAGAGAGTCTGAATGGCTGAACTTTAAAGGAAAAGTTACCCAGAAAATGCAAATAGGGACAAATGAACACATCTACCTAAATTCAGGAATTTTATAAGTACATCTACCATGAACTAATTGATTTTACATTGTCCAGTATTCAATCAAAATTTGAATAGAGAGGCTACAAAATTATTCAAACATATTGAAATATTCATAAAAATTCCAGATATAACAAACACAAATTCAAGAGGTGCTTCAGGTGTATGGTTTCAATTTCAACCATGATTACTCAGCTTCATCTATTGCAAATCATCAGCCTACGGAAAGATCACTGAAGTCAGTTCAGAAATACATCAGTTTGCTTATCTGAATCAAATATCAGCTATTTTCTGAAGTGGTAAAATTGATAAAAATTTGTTTTGATGGTATGAGCAGCCTGTCCTGTTAGTGTGCATAGTTTCAGTGATCTATGTCCTGCTAAAACATGGCTTTGATACACACCGGGACAATCATGGCTCAACTGGTGTAGGATTTTACCTGTACACACACACACACACACGATGACTTCCATCTTACAAATGCTGTAGAAGATTTCATTTCAAGAAACTCAGAGAGAAGATCATTGTTTGTAACATTTTCAAATTTCTAAGTAGTTCTTTTTACTCATTTAAAAAGTAATGCTTTAATGAGTATTTTTGTACTCTAAATATGTCCACTTTTAATAAAGTGAGATAAACAAGCTTCTGTTCCAGACTCAGTGTTTCCTTTATTAATTTACTCCCTATGTTTTTGGGGGGTTAACCCTCCCTTGCCAGCTTCTAGCTGTTTACACCCATAAGAATTCAGCTGTCAGAACTAGGGTGATGCACTTCCATTTAGTCTGTCCTCCCAAGAAGGTGCTAGGTTCCTTCTTGAACTCTCAGGATTCAACCCTGGAGGGCCCTGGCATAATTCCAACACTGATACTAACCCTTTTTCCTTGAGTGCTCCCAGAGTTTGGAGACAAGCCCAGCTGTGTCCAACTACTGTAATTAATAATACATCAGAGTTATTTCAGAAATGTCTCTGATTTCTTTAGGTAATATGCATTCTTGGTCATTCTGTGATAAACTAAAATACACTACATTCCTTAAACAGAGGATAGTTCATTTATACACTGTGGAAAAGCTTTTCTATTGCAGTACTGTAATAATACTACAAAATACAGTTCCACTCCTCTGTGCCAACATTTTGAGCAAGGACCATTTTTATTGTGGTGCAACTACACTAACACTAATGAAGTTACTCCTGCTTTTCACCAGTTTTAGTGATAGAAGAAACAGGCTCTCAATATACACTTGCAACAATAGAATTGGATCAAAATTATTTTCACAGTTTGGGGGTAATTTCCTTATTATAAATATGAAATAAAATAGATTATGAGGCTGAAATATGGCACCTATCCATTACTATGTATCAAATGATCTATTACACCAGATGCACCAAGTTGTACATGTCTTTATCAGCCACATGGTGTCACTGAGAGCTACAGCGTCATGAAAAGAAGTTTCGTAAAACTGGTCACATAAACGAGGAACTTATGTGGTTTTCATTCTTTATAGGCTAAAAGCTGTTGGGACGAATTCATCTTTGACATCAATCTAGTTACACCAGGGATGAATTTGGCGTAAAGTCTTATCTTACTAAAAATTCTATCTTTCCATAAAGATATCACACATTCTGTAGTATTTCCAACTGTTGTTACTCAGAAGCATGATTCTCAAGGGATCAGAAGCACTTCCCTGGTTTATTTTGTTTTGGGAGCCTTTCAGTCGGAAATTGCAGGATATTACTCTTCTCTGGATTGTTTGATTGTAACAATCTAGAGAAGAGTAATATCCTGCAACTTCTGGCTATCGTTATGCTGATGGCCTGTGAAGAATTTCATGTCAATAATGGGAGTAGAACTCAGATGCTCCTGCTCCAAAGCACAGGACAGTACTAGTTGAGCTAAAATAGGAATCTCCATTAGCTGTCAATAATATTGGCCACAGTGGAACCATTCTGATTCCAGCTCGCAGAAGTCAGTGGAACACATGTTCACTTGCCAGTACATTATATTGTTTCATCCTCAGTCACATACTTTGGAGTTTATTTTTGGTCAGTCTGATTGGGTATAAATGTGCATCACGACTAATAATAGTATGTTTTGTCAATCAGAAAACAAACTGTGGGTGATAGGCACATAGGATAGTAGTAAATCTGACATCACAAACTACTCAGATCTCATCAGATAAGATGGCACATCCCTTAAGACCCTTCTCTCTTATGTGAAGGAATACACCTTATGAGAAACTTACATTGTGATTTTGTGATTTCAGGTGATAAACAATTAGTGAAACTTTCCCCACACTCTTATGTAATACTTGCATATTTGGGCTTTTAATGTTATTATATTAATGTAATTTAAGAGATAAAAATTGTAACAGTATTTTTCCCACTTTGAACTTTAGCATCCTAAAAGTGGGGACCTGCATGTACCCTACTAAGCTTAATTCCTAGTTTAGATCTGATAGCGCCGCCACCAGCCAAAAATATAGTGTTTTGGCACACTTCCTGTTCCCCCAAAATCTTCCCTGGGAAACCCAAGACCCAAACCCCTTGGGTCTTAAAACAAGGAGAAATAAACCATTCCCCCTCCTCCCAGACTTTCCCTTCCCTGGGTTACCCTGAGAGGTTACACTGATCCAAACTTCTTAGATCTTAAAAGAGAGAGGAATTAACCTTTTCCCTCCCCTCCTTTCCCCCCACCAGTCCCTGGTGAGTTCAGACCCAATCCCCTTAGGTCTTAAACATGGAAAAAAATCAATCAGGTTCTTAAAAAGAAAGCTTTTAATTAAAGAAAGAAAAAGTAAAAATTATCTTTGTAAAATCAAGATGGAAAATGTTTACAGGGTATTCAGTTCATATAGACTAGAGGGACTTCCTCCCCCTTAAAAGTTACAGCAAACAGAGGTAAAACTCCTTCCAACAAAATACACATTCACAAGTTAAGAAAACAAACATAAGACTAATCTGCCTTTTCTAGCTAGTACTTCACATTTTGAACATGAGAGACTGTTTCAGAAAGATTGGAGAAACCTGGGGTGCACGTCTGGTTCCTCTTAGCCCCAAGAGCGAACCAAGAACAAAAACAAACAGCACAAACAAAGACTTCCCTCCACAGAGATTTGAAAGTATCTTGTCCCCCCATTGGTCCTCTGGTCAGGTGTCAGCCAGGTTCACTGAGCTTCTTAACCCTTTACAGTAAAAGAGACATTAACCCTTAACTATCTGTTTATGACATATATATTTTGTAAAACTGAGAGAGAGAGAGAGAGAGAGAGAGAAATCTAAAATAAATCACTAGAAAGCCAGCATTCTTAGTCTTATGACAAAATATCTGAGGTTGAGAGGATGTATGATCTACCTTTTCAAGAGCTGTAATAAATGCTGCTTGTATAGCACCTTCTAATGCTCTCCTGGGGTGGTAAGGCTCTGCACAGCTTCCAAACCACTCTGCCTATCAGGTACAGTTTAGCCAATGCCAACTAAAATCAACAGGGCCAGATTCTTAGTATAAAATGACATAGCTTCAACTGAGTTCAATGGAGCTACACTGACTTACGCCAGCTGAGACTCTAGCCACTATTTACATTTCTGATGTCATATCCAAGGATTACAAGGTTTAATGCAATAACTGTAGATAGTTGATATGTGTTATTGACTAGCATATCAAGATTTACATTATCAAAGTGTAGCACAAACTTTAATTATGAGTAGGGTTACCAGATAGCAACTGTGAAAAAACAGGATAAGAAGTGAGGGGTAATAGATGCCTATATAAGAAAAAGTCCCCCCAAACGGGACTGTCTCTTTAAAAATGGGACATCTGGTCACCCTAATTATGAGGGATAGGATCCTGCATGCCTTACTCGGCTAAAAATCAATGAGGAGTTTGGGTTATGCAAGGAATCCAGGATTGGATTCTCAGCTATGTAATAAGGCCACTCAATCAACAACTTATATATAGAGCAGGGGTCGGCAACCTTTCGGAAGTGGTGTGCCGAGTCTTCATTTATTCACTCTAATTTAAAGGTTTTGTGTGCCAGCAATACATTTAAATGTTTGTAGAAGGTCTCTTTCTATAAGTCTATAATATATAACTAAACTATTGTTGTATATAAAGTAAATAAAGTTTTAAAAATGTTTAAGAAGCTTCATTTAAAATTAAATTAAAATGCAAAGCCCCCCAGACCGGTGGCCAGGACCCGGGCAGTGAGAATGCCACTTAAAATCAGCTCATGTGCCATAGGTTGCCTACCCCGATATAGAAAATATCACTATTTATTGATGGCAGGCTATGATGTGTTTTACTATACAGTATGATTTCCATAGTATATCCACTGTGCAAGGATGATTTCTTAACCAATTTTGACTACCATTTAATAACCCTACTATTCATACACTCACTATGTCATATCTTCATAGGGTACTGTATGTAACTGTGATGACTTGCATGTACAGGCAGCAGATAATCCTGTACCATCTGTAGTTTTCCTGACTCTCCAGTTATGAATGTACAATGTTGAGACTAAAGAATTTCATGGTTGTAGATTCACAGCATGTATTGTAAACATCTGAAGCTTAGAAGCAGTTTATAATATCTTTCTTTTTCTTGGTAATAGTCAGAGTGTCTTCTCTTTGGATTTTCAAGGTCCCAATACTTCAAATGACAATGTACTTTTAATTTGTCACATAACACGTCCAATAAAGTGAAAGCTATAGGTTATTTATTATGAAAAAAATCTGTTATATCTAGTTGCTTCTTCTGTGGAAAAGAAGTGACAGTTCTGTTTATAGTCACATTCACTCTAACTTTCCTGTGTCACCACGTAAAACAGAAAATAATAATAATTAGCACATTGGCTCCCATTTCTCGAAAATTCATGTAAATATATGCTGCAGGCAAACACAGAAATTATGCTTTTTTTTTTTTTTTTTTACCAGAATCACTCAGCTAACAGAAAGTGCTGTCCAGTGCTGAATTATTTTTAATTTTTGTAGTTAACCTTTTCATACATATTCAGAATTGAGTGCGTCATCAATTTTGATTTGTGTGGAGAGTATGGAGGGGGAAGGGAAGAGATGACTGACACTTGAAAAAGGGCCAGTGTGTTTTGATTGTTAAATGATTTGCCAAATTACAATCCATGATGTCTGATACATGCATCCATGGAAAATCCATTGAAATCCATGTTTGCTAAATAAATAAACTAACAAATACAAATATTGATAATCCTACTCATAATATTGTAAAACATATTAGTGACAAGGCACCTGATAAGGTCCTCTCTGTAAACTGATCAACAAAAATGCTGGTACTTCCTTCCTGATTATACTGATACTTGGAGTGCAAAATGTGAAGAATGTGACAAGAGGCCCAATCCAGCAAGGTGGTGCCAAGCATCCTCAGCTCCCACGTATTTCAGCTTCTTCCAAGAGGTGCCCAGCAAGACTGGATCCTAAATTAAGGAAGGTAACATTTTTAACTGTGCATCTCAAGTTTCATGATGAGAGGGACTGGTAAATAGCAGAGAAAGCTCTTTACCAGAAGACCACCTGTTCAAATCCTGCTTAGGTTCAAAGTCTTATTCCTATAGCGTTCACATCACAAAACAGCACAGTCACAGCTGGCATTAATTGGTACTAATGCTGGCGATGTTAGTCATGGTAATAGGCCATAAGGACAGAGTCCTAAATTGATTCAAACTGAAAGACAGAACAAGTTGCTTTAACTCAAGGACACTCACTAAAAATCTGCCTTGCGCAGCCAAAACATGTCCAAAAAGGAGCCAACAGCAGACCATAACTCTTTCTTGACCTGCATCTCATGTAACAAAAATTTCATTACAGTTTTAGGTCCTGTCACGTGCCATGAATGATTCAAATTTTGGTGTAAATTGTATGAAAATTTACATAGCATAAACCTCATACATGAAACTGATCATCAATATGGGTTACTGATCACACAAAGAAACAGTCACTCGTTTTGGGGAGCTGGAAGTGCAATTACACAAATCCAAAGGGAAATGGGAAGAGAAATGGAATAAATAATTTGCCTAGAGTTGATTTTTTTAAAAACAATAGGTAAGACCCCACTTATGTGCTAGTGTATGGTTGTGTACCTAAAGAAATTCTTTTTGATATTGTTCAGAAGCCAAGGCATACTTGGGACGATAAGAGCTATTTTTAAGTATACTTAGCTGGCTTCATTAGGTCTACTGAAGTGGTGCTGAAGGTTTAATATACAGAATTAGTCACATGTCTAAGCATTTTACCCAATTAATAATTCTCACTAGCTAAGTTTATGTTCTATGATAATTTAAAATAAGTTCTTGCTTCCTCTCCCCTTCAAAAAAACTAAACACTACTGAAAAATTAGTGGCACATCCAGAAATGCCTTCTTTCTGAGGCACAGTAATTTTGGAATATTTTCTTTATAGTAGTGGAAGCACATTGCTTCCATGTAGAGTCTCATAAAAATGTAGATTATCTGGCTGCTAAAGTAAGAATGATAGCAGGCTGGCAAGCTCAACACTTACTGATTGAAAGTTACTTATCTCCACAGTTTTCATACTCCATACGCTATATCTAGTTCAGGTTTCAGAGTGGTAGCTGTGTTAGTCTGTATCAGCAGAGGGGCATTGCTGGCACATGATGGCATATATCACATTGGCTCCTCTGCCATGTACACTGGCCAAACTGGACAGTCTCTACGCAAAAGAATAAATGGACACAAATCAGACATCAAGAATTGTAACATTCAAAAACTAGAAGGAGAGCACTTCAATCTCCCTGGACACTCAATAAGAGACTTTAAAGTGGCAATTCTTCAGCAAAAAAACCTTCAAAAACAGATTTCAATGAGAAACTGCAGGACTGAAATTAATTTGGAAACTGGACACCATCAAAGTAGGCCTGAATAAAGACCGGGAGTGGATGGATCACTACAAAAAATAATTTTCTTTCTGCTGATAATCACACCTTCTTTTCAGCTGTTGGGAATGGACGACGTCCACCTTGATTGCACTGACCCTGTTAGCACTACAAAGGTAATTTTCCCTCCGTTAATATTCAGCCCTTCTTGTCAACTGTTGAGAATAGGCCACTTCCACCTTAACTAAATTGGCCTCATTAGCACTGACCCTTCCACTTGGTAAGGCAACTCCCATCTTTTCAGGTGCTGTAATATATATACTGCTTACTGTATTTATTCACTTCATGCATCCAATAAAGTCGGTTTTAGCCCACAAAAGCTTATGCCCAAATAAATTTGTTAGTCTCTACGGTGCCACAAGGACTCCTCATTGTTTTTATCTCTAGTTCAGTTAGTGCTGTGGCAAATTGAACTGTTTCTAGTGCTGTGGATCTGCAAAGAAACAAAGGTTGAGACTCATCTTTACCTATCCTTCTTTGTAGTTAGTGGAATTTGACAGTGTGGGATACAGCTGCCTGCTGCTGGTGGTGATCCTTGCTCAGTGTTCCAGAGGAAGGAGAAAAACAGATCTTCTCTGTCCTCAGGAAAATATCTTTCCTGGCTCCAAATCTGATCATCAGTAAAATCCTCTGCTCATGAACAAGTATTACCATCATTAGACATCTAATTAGAGCTCTATGAAACTTGGCTGTTTCACCTTACAGAGATTTCTTGGAACACTTTCTTTACTCTGAGTGGGTTCACAATCACTGAGGTTTGGAATCTAAATAGTTTGAAACCAGGCGAAATGGCAATTTTTGAAACAAAACTATAAATCAGAATTGTTAAGGGTTCAAAACATTAGCAAATCTGTGAATGAAACTGGCCTGAACATTATATGGAACTTTTTAATACTCAGAATAGTGTCTATCTTCTATTCACACCAATGAGAAGCAATATCCATTTTACACATACCTTAGCAAGAATTATATTACAGATTTACATCTGCAATCATAGCTGATGCTAGGAATAGCTATATTCATGACACTATCTGAAGATTCTCACATCACAGTCCTAAAACATCATGACTTAGTTACAACTAGCAATGCCAAATTTCAGCTCTTGGGTTACATTTTCTTGGCATCCACTTTGCAAAATTTTACTGCTGGCCATTTCACTTGGCACTACAAGTGCCTCATAAAAGTGCTTGTATTTTTTAAAAAAAATAAGAAATGCATTTGTCAGATTAAAATGTTTGTTAAATTTAAGAAATTAAATTATTTATATTGTATTAATTGTGCCTACCAACTAAACAATGCAAAATGAGACCATGAACCAGGTATACAATTGCCCTCCTCACAATGATCTAGCAGCTATGTGAAGAAGATGGTAACTGGAGTTTATTATTTCTCCTGAAAAACATTTTTTAGAAACAATAGAGTGAAACTAGAGATGAGCAAGGAGGTCACTCTGTCCTTACATGTAGGCTTCAAGTGTAAGTCTTGGTTTCATGCATATTCATCCAAACACAAAACACTGTTGTCTGGGTATACCACAAGAAGGACCAAAGACTTGTTATGGGTTTTAATCAGGCCGTAACTTTATTATATAGATGTCTGGGACTAGCTGGCAGATAAAATGCACAGTGCAGGCAAATCCATGCTTATTCAAATCAATTCTCCGGGGCTTCCACCAGCTCCACTCTGTTTCCATCCAGGTCCCCAGCCAACCCATGGCTTGGACCTTACCGTCCACCAGCCTCGTAAGAGAGTTAAGGAGGGCTATGAGAACCAAGTGGGGGGGGGGGTTACCAATCATAGGAGTCCCCAACCCCCCTCCCCTGTTCTGTTCCTTTATCCAGTACCTCTTTTTAAGTCTTTTACCAGGCCATTTATCTGGTCACTGGCTGCCCTCCCTATGGAGTACCTGCACTGGACATCCACCCAGCCTTACAAAATAAGTTGTGACATATGGCCTACCACCTTTTCTTCTCACCAGAAAAGGTCCTCCTTCACAGTGCTGTAGGGAAAGTGAAAAAACCTCATTCCACTGAAACCAATTCAGGTAGTGCGGGAAAAATTCCTTCCCAGCCCCCTTTAAAAGGAGCGACTAGCATAATGCCCACAGCAGGTTCTAACCCAGCCTGCCATTCGCCTCCACTAGGGGGAGGGAGTGTGGGTGCTAGCTTCCTTGATGCTTGGACATAGAGACTTGCCCCACCCAGGTTTCATACCTTCATGCACATTCATAGGGGATGGGGTGAGAGTCGTTGCTGCAAAGCTGACCCCAACCACCTTTTACAGAAGTTTTTGACCTTCTTCCTCTCCACTCCCCTCCCCCAACCACAAAACATAGCTGTCTTTCTTTTGGTAAGCCCAGACAAATTCTGCCCCCTTTTAGTTGTGGTGCAGTGATTATCCAAGATTTGAAGAAATACTAGAACTCTGAGGAATATCTGTAAGGCCCATGACAAAACCACACCAGCCTTAGAGTCATACACTGGGATCAGAGTCACAGTGTAAATTTACCTGGTATTGGGAATTTCCTGTGAATGTAAGCGGAGTTGCTTAAATTGTTTTCTCTCACTCATCTTAATACATGAGCTCAGTAGGACAAAAACAAGAGTACAGGGAAACACAAGGTTGAAGACTTAGGATAAATATGAGAAATGTGTCCTAAAAGCCTCATGTCTTCTCCTGCAAAGGTGCAATTTAAGCCCTCAATCCTGAAATGAGATGCATAGAGGAAGAGGAGTCTGTCTAAAAGATTAAGTGATTAAGTATAAATGAAGACATGCAAAGCAGGTGGAAGTCCTGGTTGGCCTTAACCCTTGGCTTGACTGTAGCCTGCTTTCCCTTTGTGTTACTATGGATCTCTTCTTTCCCCTCACTTTAAACTGGAGAGAGCTTAACAATTAAGATAAATTTTAAAACATATCAATGGACCCCCCCACCTTTAGGTTTTCCTTTAAAATTTCATTCCTAACCTTCTAACTATCTTAATTAAATCCAGGATGTTTTGCACTACTCTGAACATTTCTGTGATTAAACATTTTGATCTCAATTATATGATGAATATTTGATTATAAATTCAATGTATAATTAGTAATAGCAATTATAATCCTTCAAAAAGTTTAATAAATTTAAAATTATCAAGAATTCCATTAAAGTGGATTATATACAAAATGGTGCCAAAAGGTACATTTAGGGACTCCAAACATCTTTTTAAGAACCAAAGTATTAGAATTTTAAAAAAGGGATTTAGAAATTTCCTCGTTTTTTTTTTTTAAACTGCCTGATCTTGTTTCATAACCAATGTATGTATCATTGCATACTTTACATAGAGGTAGAATAAATGTGTCAGACTAACAATATCCTGTAGTAGCCTGAACAAACTTTATGGAATTAAGATAAGGTTTAATTTAATTCAATAAAGTTTATTGAATTAGGGTTAATATCTTGGAGTACACTATTAAAATGCAATTACGTAGGTGTTACTGTGGCACTGTATGTACCTTCTCTTGTAAGGAGAGAGGATGCTAAAGAACTTCTGCCATTATCAACCCTTTGAAGCCAACCCCCTGAAAAGAGATGCATATACTAGTTCAAACTGGATTCTCCAGGGATCGACAGACTAAGAAAGGGTTTTTGGATAAACAGTCTGGTTTTAAACAGGCTCAAGGCCTCCTTCCTGATCCAGCAAACAGACAGGACCCCTGGTCTACTAGGAGCTCCAATTCTTAAGGTAGTGTTGCAAGGACTGGGCCTCTTGAGGGTTCATAAGATTGGGTGTTCATTTTGAGCTGAAGCTGTGATGGACTGGTAACCACAAGGAGTAGCCCTTAGGTGGTGGTGGTAGGATTGGAGTTAACTCTGGTAAGCTTATTAGCATACATGTCGGTTCTTTTATTATTTTTAATGTTTTCTCTGTAATGCCTTTTACTGTAGGAATAAAATAGGTTTGCATAGAAAGAACTGTGGTACTTATAACTATAGCAATTACACCTGTTAACCATCTCTGAAGCGAAAGCAAGCAGATGTCCTTGGGCAATGTGTGTGTGCTGGGAATAATACAAAGAAAACAGGCAACTGTGCAGCCTGGAAATACCCTACTCAGCAATGCAATGGCTAGGAAGCTGCAAACCTGAGAGTGGGTGTCCTTGCTGACCACTGAGGGGAAATGCAGGTGCAATTGCCCTAAATTGTAGCAATAAGCACTTGAGTTAAATACACACTTGGAATTGCTCCATGTGTGCCCCCAGTTCTGCATCTCTGAAGTCAGTAGGATTGTTGCAATTACTTCAGTAGTGTAGGATTGAGTGAAGGTCATGAAGTGATGTTATTTTAGAATAACCACCTATGGTGTGTTGTTATTACACTGAGAAAGTTGTTATCATTAGAGACGGTTGGGAATTTTCCATCAGAATTATTTTCTGATGGAAAATGCACTTTTCAAAAAATCTAATTTTTGCCTGGGAAGATTTCAATTTTGTCAAAAATTTGATTTTCCATCAGGAAAAGTAAAATGAAATGTTTTGTTTCTGCTTGGTTTTACCGAAATTGGATATTTTGTTCTGTCAAAATGACCTAAAAACATTTCCTTTCAAATCGGTTCAACATCAAGTGGCATTTTCCTATCATGGTGAATTGCCTCCTGGGAACTGTAATTTGGACCCTCTTTCTCTCCTCTGGGCTGGGCTTCCTGGAGGACTACATTCCATAATGCAATATGGACTCCTGCTAAGCCAGCTGTATGGTACATGATGGGAGTCACATGACTAGATGCATAATAGGAGATATAGTCCAGTTAGGGATCTTGATTAATTGGGAAGAATAGGGGCATGTGGGTCCTGAATACATGAGGCAATGCGACACGACAGAGAAATGAAGTTTAATGTTGAACTGTGCTGAAGCACAATGTTTTTGGTCAGTTCAACAATTGGAAATTTTGAGATTTTTTTTTGATATTTTAGTTTTTCATCTAGATTTCAGATGAAAATATTACAATGAAAACGTTGAAATACTGGAATTTCCCATGGGCCAAAAATTCTGAATTTCAACCATCATTAGCTGATCGTCATTAGTTTTCTGAGTGAGAAAAAATGGTAAGATCAAGTATGGTACCATGAACTCAATTGAAAAATCATGGCAAATAATCAGTTTTTTCCTATACTTAGATTAGGAGATATTTGTAATACCTAGGTGGTTAATGTTGGCAACACTAATTTAAATGGCTTCATAGGTACTGAGTGTCAGCTGCTCTGTGAATCATATGGATTAGAACTTTTGCTAGCCAACCAGAGTGCTCACCCAGAACTGTCATCTCTCAAAACTGTATTGCTCAGTAGTGTCATATGGCACTGGTAAAGATTCAGAGACAGTCATTTTCTTCTAACACTAAACAAGAAACTTTGTTTGATTATTTAGGATTATTTCTAATTTTGCTCTGCCCCTTTGTAGAGCTTCTGACTAGAACATTCTCCAGCCCCTTCCTGCCTGGTATCCTGGTACATTTTTAAAGAAATAGTACCTAGAGAATAAAGAACATTTTCTCATACTAACATAATCCTCACGATTTTGGCTCTTCTGGGGGTATTTTACTATAGTCATCTTAATAAGAATGAAATTTACATCGGTCACACAGACCCCTAATAAATGGGACCAATAAGGAAGATGAGGGGGGCAGCATGTTTTTCCCACAAATGCCAGATGCTATGGGCTGTGTGCTGGAGAATTTCACTTTAAATGATTAAATATTATAGAGAGGCTCAAGCAATAAATTGTTATAAGAATTTGGACCTCTCCCAAGTGCTAAGAGGGGGTGAATCTATATTCTAGTTTGGGACTCCTAGATATTTACTGAAGAATGCATATAGAACTGTTCATATTTTATCCTATAGATGGAACAAAATTAAAGTCAACCATCCTATAATTCCCAGTTTTTCCATTTCCACAGCACCTAAATCACAGACAGCAATTTTCCCATCACAAACTATACGCAATATATACATAATATGCAACCAGAAAAAAGAACCAAAGATGTTTTATTTATGGTCCTTTCTAATACTTTCTGTTTAAACAAACAAACAAACAAATAAATATAGCTGCTGCTCAGAGGGATTAAGATAGGACCTCAGGTAGCTTTTCTTGTATTCCCTTCACTACTGTTTTACTGCATCTAATTTCAGTTTAGGTTAAGTAGAGCCAGTTGCTTAGGATGCTAATAGGCTTCGTTTGGACTTCTATGCTTCCTTGGATATCATTTTCTTTTGACTCACTCACCTTTAATTCTCAGGCATTTTCTCTCTGGGGGTATGGAATATTTTAGAATGTTTCATGCAAATCCCTCAGAAGATATATACTCAGACTCTTACGTCTGGAAAGGGAGAAAGTGTCAGTTTTGCAGGAATCCTCTTATAGACACCTACAGTTCAACAGATCAGCCTGACCTTGCTGGTTCTTGGGAATCAACAGTAACTTCTACAACCTCTTGTGTCCACTTTTGCTGTGCCATTTACTGAAAAGAAGGAACAAATTATACAAAATTCATTTAACCCCATCAGTGCTACATGGGTCTAAGGGACACACTATGCTTCCAATGTGAGCTTAGCGATAGAGCATGGTGTAAGTAGGACACGTTGTTGCTACAATGATTTAAATTCATAGTCTTAGGGTACATTTACACTACAGGATTATTCTGATTTTACATAAACTGGTTTTGTAAAACAGATTGTATAAAGTCGAGTGCATGTGGCCACACAAAGCACAATAATTCGGCGGTGTGCTTCCACGTACCGAGGCTAGCATCAATTTCTGGAGCGTTGCACTGTGGGTAGCTATCCTGTAGCTATCCCATAGTTCCCGCAGTCTCCCCCGCCCATTGCAATTCTGAGTTGAGATCCCAGTGCATGATGGTGCAAAAACAGTGTCGCGGGTGATTCTGGGTAAATGTCGTCACTCATTCCTTCCTCCGTGAAAGCAATGGGAGACAATCATTTCGCACCCTTTTTCCCTGGATTGCCCTGGCAGACGCCATAGCATGGCAACCATGGAGACCATTTTGCCTTTTGTCACTGTCACCGTATGCGTACTGGATGCTGCTGACAGAGGTGGTACTGCAGTGCTACCCAGCAGCATTCATTTGCCTTTACAAGGTAGCAGAGATGGTTATCGTCTGCTAAGTCATTTTAAATTGGCAATGAGATGACGGTTATCAGTCGTTCTGTACCATCTGCCGTGCCATTGTAAATTGGCGATGAGATGACGGTTATCAGTCGTTCTGTACCATCTGCTGCTGTCATGGGTGCTCCTGGCTGGCCTTCGCTGAGGTCAGCCGGGGGCGCAAAGACAAAAATGGGAGTGACTCCTCGGGTCATTCCCTCCTTTATGTTGTATCTAAAAATAGAGTCAGTCCTGCCTAAAATATGGGGCAAGTGTACTAGACAACCAATGTACCAGAGAACAAGAGAGTACAGCCGCTCCATGTCAGATCCCGCAGAAATGATGAGCTGCATGCCATTCTAGGGGGTGCCCCTGCAACAACCCCACCCGTTGCTTCCTTCCTCCCCCAACCTTCCTGGGCTACCGTTGCAGTGTCCCCCCATTTCTGTGATGAAGTAATAAAGAATGCAGGAATAAGAAACACTGACCTTTTAGTGAGATAAAATGAGGGGGAGGCAGCCTCCAGCTGCTATGATAGTCCAGGCAGGACATTAAATGGTAGTGGGGAGAGGAGCCCAGCCTCCCGCTGCTATGATAGTCCAGGCAGTACAGAATCTTTTCTTTAGACATGAAAGGGGGTGGGGGCTGATGGAGCTCAGCCCCCTGTTGCTATGATGAAGACGGTTTCCAGCTGTTCTGTATCATCTGCCGGGAATGACAGGGAGTCATTCC
>NC_133774.1:100627057-100683146 GCF_003597395.2 Chelonoidis abingdonii | reverse complement strand
CTGAGCGGTCACAGTGGTGCACTGTGGGATATCGCCCGGAGGCCAATACCGTCAATTTGCGGTCACACTAACCCTAATTCGACATGGCAATACCGATTTGAGCGCTACTCCTCTCGTCGGGGAAGAGTACAGAAACCGGTTTAAAGAGCCCTTTATATTGATATAAAGGGCCTCGTTGTGTGGACGGGTGCAGGATTAAATTGGTTTAACACTGCTAAATTTGGTTTAAACGCATAGTGTTGACCAGGCCTTAGTCTCCTAAACTCTCAGTGGTTCAGAGGTACAGCATGGGATGGGTTAACACCAGTGCTTAGGTCTTGGAAAATGCTTTATTCAGAAATTTGAGTTGAAATGACATACAGGAAGAAGATAACAGGCACTTGGTAGCAATACAATAAATTATTTTAGTGAAGTCTAGTTAAAGCTTGGCAATACAAATATAATAACTGACAGGATTTTAAAGCTTAAATATATGTTTTTTAACAGTGTCTAAACTGTGTGTTCAGCAATGTGAGCCTGATGTGTGCCTTCTTTAGAAACTTCTGCTAGGCTTACAGATGCTAATTCCTTCTTTCTTCCATGCTGACACTATACATGAACTGCCATGTCAAATCTAACATTTGGAAGCAGGAAAAAAAAAAAAAAAAAAAGCATTATTAGCTCTTGTTTGCAGCTTTTGCTGAAAAGTCAGTTCAAGACCTAACTGGAATTATACTACAGTGCAAAGAAGACAGTAACTTTCAGGGACTTAAAAAGAGAAGGCATTACATAAATTACTGCCTTCAAGGCTGCAAAGCTTTTACTCAGTGAGTAATTCCTGACATATAAAAGCCTTACAAACAAACTATATTGCAGAATTTTTGCAAGAATATTTTTTCCATAAGCATGAATGAAATAAACCCAGCCTGTATGTTGCATCTGATTTTATTTATTTGTTTAAAAGAATAAAAAGCTTTTGCTTTTCTCTCTCTCAAGATTAGTAAACTCACAAAATCTCTTTTGATCACTAGGCCCTGCACAGTCTAATAAAGGCAGCTAAATCACTGCTGGGACAAAGGTCTCCACTGTAGTGCGTATGAAAGAGAAGATTTACAGTCATATGCTATGTTGAACAGCCTTGATGAATGTAATACAGTGCACTGCATCTGTGACAGGCTGAAACAAACCACATGCCAGCTCTGATTTCAGACTTACATAAGAGGCAGACCATGCTATATCCTCAGCACGTAGGGAAATAAAGCAGTCAAAGGGGTGTGGGAAGGTGAAACTAAGGCAGAGGAAGCAAGGTTTGGTTTGTTTTTATTACTGCTTTACAGGATATTTCCAAATTTACTTTATGACCATTTATACCCTCCAGCTCTCTCTCTCATCTGGGCAACTGTATACCATTTGTATGTTCTCACCACAGTAGAAATGAGATGCTGCAACAGTTTTAGAATCACAAAATTCTCTGTAATACTATTTTACCTCAAAAGTAAGCACGGGCGGGGGGGATGGGGTGGAAGAGGAAGAGAGGAAAGTTAACCAAGCTGTAGGTGCTACCAAGTATTCCTTTGGGTGATCAAAATTATCAGGCTAATATTTCAGCTGCCTTTCCACTTCTTCTCAAACTCTTTGTGTTTATTTTACTTCAACAAAAAAGAGCTTGTCCTTTAGCTCCAATCAGATAAGCACTCACTAAAAGAGTGCTTCATTATTTCTTAAATTTATTCAGACTGGATTTTTGAAGAAACTGAACCTCAAAGTAGCACCATGCTGTCTTCTCAAATTCACCTATGGCATACTAGAGATTTCTGCTTTTCAATTATGCAGCCAAAACAAACCACCCACAGTAACAACACACCAAAAGAGAAAAAGGCCAATAACACTCGATACACTTTTCTTTTCTTTTTTATGTAGGAGAGGGAAGGCAAAGAAAAAACGAGGCAGTTTGACTCATATGGTCTTCATCAAGATGCAATGACATTAGTCAGGAGGGAGCCATTTATGCTAAATAGAACACCGTCCTATTTTTGAAAGAAACGCTACGAGGTGTCACAGGCTTTTCATGAAGTTAGACCATACATTGGCAATGAAACAAGAACAACTCAAATGATAAGGGTTTTGAATATTTTGTTGTAAATATTTCACACATCCTTGTTCTTCTCCAATCAGCTATGTAATTAAGCCTGTTCCACTCTTTCAGATCCACGCTGTTGTACCTGAGGGTCAAAATTGTCACCTGAGTGTTTCAGTTTAGTAGGTACCCCAACATGAAGGTGCAGAAAATCAGTGGTTATTCTGGAAAATTTTGGCCTGTGCTTTTTGTTACATTTAGGATACAGGGGGCCAAATTTTCTGCTGGTGTAATTCATCTTAAATTAGTGGAAATACACCAGCAAAGGATTTAGCTCAAGATGTATAGGAGAGTACAGAACACATATTGATTTTTTCCAGAATCTCTCTTAAATTAGAAAGTAGCCCAAACCAAAACCCCAGATCCAAACATCCCATAAAGTTTGGCATGAAGAGTTCATAATCCAAACTCAGATCCTGATCCAAATATTTTGCTAGGCCCTTTTCTGTATTATGTGCCAAAATTAAAACCCAGATGTGACTATAGCTCCCCACACACCTAGAATTTGTGCTACTTGAAATTTGGATGCAGATATGCATTTTCCGGCTTGGGGCCTCTCTACTATATATGTTAACTGGTGTGCAGGAGCAAATTTTAAAGGAACAGCTGATCATTTGCAAAGATAATTTACATTGACGGATCTGCACTCCTCCTCCTTACATTGTATTAAATTCTTTAATATAACTGACATTTATCAAACCTTCCCTGCTAAGTACTGCAACTGATTATCAGAAAAAGACTTCATCTTTTGATAATACATCTCATCTCACTGAAAACAGTATACAGAGTTAAAAAATTACATAAACAGTAGAGAAGCTTTGCATTACACATAGGAATAGAAGATATGTCATAATTAAGGATCAAAGCATTAGGTCCAACAAGTCTAGTATCCTGCCTCAAGCAGTAACCAATATCTGGTTGTTCAGAGAAAGGTAAATGCCCCCAGAGTCACACACACTGCAGATAGCTAATTTGTATACAAAGTTGAATAATGTGACTAGAAAAGGGAGTAGAAGAAATGACTTCCTGACCACAGCAGCAATCAGTTTACATCTTGAAACATGAGATTTTTATACCCTTAGCTTTACATAAAACCTACAGATGATGTTGGTCATAAAATATTCCATTCTTCTGTATTACTATCATCACACATGTTTAAGCAGAACTTCAGAACAACTAGTGGGCACAACAGAGTTTAGTCTGTTCCAGAGACATGCACTAGCTTCTGTTGCCATTACACACTCATCTGCAATTCAATATAACTATGGGGATCCTTATCTGGATTTCATTGTTTACTTTTGTAAAGTATGTAGTATATACCTGACTGCTGAAGGAGAGAAGTTCAAAATGATTTAAAATGGTCACAGTTTCCATGCCTTCCTCTACAAGACTTGTCAGTTGTCTGGCAAGGTTGCAAGCTAGTCATCTGGAAGATGGAGAGTACCAAAGAGTGGTGTGGTCTCAGTAAGGCCAAATAGTACCATAAACCCATTTAGCAAATGTGCAATTGTTGGAGGCCGAAAACTGTGGGGGTGTGATTCTCTTCTATCTCACACCAGAGGTGTAAGATACTTTATTGACTTGATGGTGGTAAGTGAAAAAAGAATCAGGCTTAGTATCTTGAGAGCCCATACGCACCGTAGACCAAACTCTGTTTTCAGTTACACCACTTAACATCTGTTGATTTCAATGGAATTACTTTAGATATAAGGCAGGCAAACTAAACCCAGATTTCAGTCCAACAAACTCTTTCTTTCTTGCTTTTAAACAATTTCTCATATTTGTAAAAAAGGTTCAGCTTTTAGAAAAATCAAAATGTGCTGCATTTACAGTATTGATTCTGAAATTTTCCTGACTTTTTTTTTTCTTTTGGAGTTTGCATTACCAATTAGTACAATTATTCTTTGATGCAGCTAAAAGAAAGGGAGTCAAAGCTAGTCTCCTGGACAACAAATAGTTCTTCTCTCTAGCAAAGTTTTCTTTCATCTGAAAAGGCTCACCGTGTAATGGATACTTTAAGAAGAATTAGACAAAGGATGCTGAACTTCCTGTGGAATCAGATATTGTATAAAGCTAAAGAGCTTACTTCCTGCCTAGGGTTTAGCCAATGGGTTTAAAGACATATTATTTCACTATATAGCAAGTGTTAGTAAGTATGATCATTATTAACATTTACGTAGAACCGTACCATGGGTTTACATAATATTTTACAGAACATATGCTACGAGATGACAGTATTTGCCTCCAAAGAGCTTACAATTTATGGCCCAGATTTTGGCCAGTCCCTGCACCAGGAAGCAGATTTTTGGTCAGAGTAGTAGCAAATCACTCATTCCTGCATGGACCCTTAGGCAGAATCTGGCTCAAATGTCACTAGTGGCTGCAGTTTCTGCTACCTTGCATTGCTCTCTTGAGTGCTAGCTGCCTCAGAAAAGGTGGGCAGAACTATAGCTCCTTCCTTCACATTGGCCCACAGAACTGGGTGGGAATGGAACAGTGAGCACAATATAGGCTCAGCATGTGTGGTAGAGCTGCTGCTCTCACACGCACTCCCTGGGTGCTCCTAGAAAGAATTCTGGTTGGCTTAGCCAGAATTTCTCTTCAAGGCTTTTTCTGCAATGTGGCCCCTCTGCACTCCTTTCAGTGTGCATTAGGGGCAGACTCTCATCCTACCTGAGACAACATATAGATTCAAAAGGAAGAAATCTAGTCCCTGGAAGTAAAACAACAAAACCCACTGTGGCTTAAACTGAAACTTGGAACATCCCCTGCTTCTAAAGAACATTAACATTCCCCCTTGTCTAGTTAGAAAGATAAAATATCCAAGAATTCTGAGCCAAACACAACCCTGAACATTTTGACCACTCCTTTTGTTAAAGATAAGATTCTGTCTTATTTGAAGGAACATCTAATGGCATTTTATGGCACAGGAAGTTTGGGGGACTTTAAAAGTATCATATGTGTCTCTAAATGGTGCTGTGCAATCTAACAGTAATGGCCCCTGCCTTTGCCTCGTAGCCTTTTATTTATTTTATTATTTTTGTTCACCTTCTTTATGTCACTTAAATATGAAAATGGATGGAATCCACAAGAATACTTACTCCCCCCCCCAATGTGTTTAGCCACAAAAATTTGATTAAAAATGCAGCCTCTTACTTTCAAAAAGGTCCTGGACTGTAGCATGTTTTCAGATAGGCTGAATAAGAACAATGAGTTCTGGTAACAGGTCCAAGCCCACTGTCAGGCAGTGAGTTAGTGGGATTAAAATGGAGAGCTCTCTCATTTCCAAGCCTTTCATCTAAATGCTGGTGCTACACTACAATGTTTCCTATAGATTATAGGGCAGATTAATTTACAATGAAACTTTGCCAATTTACACCCACTGAGGATCTGGACATATATATGAAACTCAATATAATGTGCATTTCTTGTGTTTCTTAGTCATTTATTATTTTGTTCTGCTAAAGAAATGTTAATTGCCTCTAATTTATTACAAAGGAAAAAATTCCATCCACTTTTAAACATTTGTTAAACAGTATTTTATTAGCTTGCAACGTAAGTTATACTTTTAATGTAGACTTTGCTTATTAATGACTAATAAAGTGTCATAGCAAGACACTCATCTGCCATTGCTCCCCAATATTTGATATTCACGCTTCTGCTCAAAAATAGCCAGGGACTCTACCAAAAGAGGTTTACCCTAAAGTTGAGCTACAGAGTTTGAGGGATGTTTGGAGGGCAAAAGGCAAGATGGCTATTTCACTATTCCTACAAAAACCTTGAACATTAGTACTAACAGTACTGCAGCACTGAAAGTAATATCTGGCTTTGTCCTATGATGGATTTTCAAAAGTACTGCCAATTTAGATAGGTGCTTT
This sequence comes from Chelonoidis abingdonii, assembly GCF_003597395.2. Classification (NCBI taxonomy): domain Eukaryota; kingdom Metazoa; phylum Chordata; order Testudines; family Testudinidae; genus Chelonoidis; species Chelonoidis abingdonii. Next base: position 100,677,152 of record NC_133774.1, on the reverse strand, counting down.
TTGGGAATGACATTACAGGGAAATGCATTAGTGAAGCTGTAATACATTTGAAGCAGAGAAGCTGCAAGTACATTGGAAACCATTCATAGTGAATTATTTCTTTCACGTTGTATTCTATATGGTATGTGAAGTTTCACAATAATCAGAATTGCAACTGATAGTGCAGAGCATCGAAAGAATTTGGGACTTTCCTTCCACTGTACTATCCATGGAATTTCACAAATGGATTTCACAGCAGTTTGTGAGTTTTGGTAAATAATAGATGTTTCTAGTTCTCTCATTCCTAATGACTCGTGGCTTAGTCAAAGTAGTTTAGGGGTTTATCTTCTCTTTTATTCTGGACCTTCATTTGCCCCTCCATATGCCCCAACTACTTCTGATATCGAAAGGACAGTTTCATTTTCTTGGCTGGATGACTGCCCCATCCTCAATAATACCCTCTCAGGTTGAAACCATTTTCAATGGTAACTCTCGGCCTTGGATGAACTGGAGGTGGAAGTCCTAACATTTTTCTCAAGTCACTTTTTAAATGTAATTGGTCAGTGTGCTGCCAACTGAGCCAAAACACTTGCCGAAATTGTGTGTAAATGAAAAGTGTTGGTATTATGGCTCATTACGGAATCAAGACCAACACAGAAGAGCTTGTATTCTGGAAAGTTCTGTAAATTCTCTTCTCACTAAGAATGAAAATTCAGCTTACAAATATTAAGATTGAACATCCTCTCACAAAAGAGTTAAACCAAACAAACATTTCATATTGTTTTTGATGTGCTCAAGGCTTTAAGCTTTTTGGGGGGATATCCAGCATTATTCTTTGTTAGTTGGCTTTGTATTTATTACTCACAAAGTTGACTTACTTGGCAAGCACCACCAACCATTAAATGGAGTCGCTGGATTAATGTAAGGTTTTGAGCATTGCCAATTCTTTTTGATTTTTTCAGCAATGAAAATTCAAACACCTCTGTGAATGAACTTTCTCATAATTGTAAAACCAATAATCATGATGTATAAGCTAATGTTGTGTTATTATATCTATAAACATTCCTGGCCTCTCTTCACTGAGGAGGCTAGATCCCAACTTGCTTAAAGTTGGCTATATACTTAAATCCTCTGCTGAACTGGGGCCTTAATCTGCTGCTTTTATTTACAAAATAAAAGCTTTAAGACGTCACATCATATGAAAGAAAAGATGCCCCTTGTTGCACTGGAAGCAAAACCATTATTATTGACATAAAGTCTAAGAAACCAGGGATCTAGAACAATACACACTGTGTGTTAAAATGTTATAGCATTTCAAGACTTCCATTATTCTGAGACCCTTGACTTCCTGATGCTATGGCCTTTCTAGGAATATATATCAGGTTAAGAGACCTAGGATGCTTTTCTTAGAGATGTCTCCTTTTATTACTCATTCTTACTCCACTCCACATGCTGCAGTAAAGTAACATTTCCTGCACTACATAAACCAGGACTGTGTATTGAAAAGATATTTCAGTCTTTGTGTCCATTTAACCTTTGTGCTCTCTGCAGTGACTGGTTTTTGAGGTGTGGACACATCTCCACCAGGAAATGGGCTGAGACCACCAACTAATTACACACAAACTGCTGAAAAATCATCCAGTGATAAGCCCCACTACACAGTGGTGGCTGTAACAATATCCACTGGATAGCGAGCCCTGTTGTGTGACAAGAGTAATGACCTTTGACCCATGTCACATGACTGAAGGCAGGGCATAAAGTCCAATTTTGTACCAACGTTTCTGTTTCACCTATATTTCTGCAGCCCTTACCCAACCTTCAGATTTCTCTCCCTGGATGTTTGTGTTTTATGAAAGCCTCACCCAACATAGTCTTTTTATGTAAGTGCCTAAATACAGATTTAGGTGCCTAGCTTTACGGACTCATTTGAATTTTCAGTCCTTGGTTTGTAAGGGTGCAGTGGAAGACAGTAATTAATTTTGTTTTCATAGTGACAAGTAAGTACCTATCAAAAAAAACCTTGTGTGGTGGAGGAAAGGGAATAATCAACTCAGAAAAATAGTGTTTCAGATATTTTAGATCAGTCCTCAGTTCTATAATTTAATTCTGAAGGTGATCATGCCAATTATTAGACAATTGCTTCATTTATTACCCTGTCCAGCCACCTCCAAAGAGAAAAAGAAACAGAACTGTAAAGATTTGTTTTCATGGTCTCCTATCTTTATATATCTTTCTATGTATGCTAATATATTGAGAAGAATGTTGTAAGAGGATGTAAAAGAAAAAAATTCTTGATACGGAAAAGGCTGCTGTGTTCATGTAAAATAACTGCATGTTTTACCTTGTTCTCCAGGGCTCCATATTGCCAATCTTGTGATATGCTGTCACAACTTATGTGTGACTGACTGGTTACAGAGCCTGCTGATCTATATGGAGAGGTAAGAATTTGTCACTGTGCATAAACAGAAAGATCAGTCAGATATAGTGATAGATCTGTTCTTTGCCTGGATTCATCTGCTACTATATTAGGGTGGCTCAGCAGCTGCCAAAATGAATTCCAACCCCAGTTCTGTGGTTGAGAAAACTGGAGAAGTAGTAGTGATGTCCTGACATAACTACTTTGGGGTACAATAACCGTGGGGGAAAATATTATTATAATCACTCTCTCAACATTTTTGGAGTAGTGTCGGTTTTGCAGCTCAGCCATAGGGGTCCTAGAGTCATTTCATCATACATTCACTGCAGTATATGTGTACCATTGTATTGCAGTACCAGGTCACAACCAAAATTCCTGCTCTTGCCATTACTGGCAATATCAAGGATACTCTATCAGCTAAAATCATCAGTGGGATTTGTGAAAAATGCTGTAAAGCTACTGTTGGCCAAATGAATATTGCTACATAGAAACAGGTGCACTATTATTAAAGAAGAGCCCCTGTGTCCACGACTGACCATCCCAGAACACCCCCTCATGGCAGTGTGGCTTTGCAGCCATTCTGCCTCACCTTTCCCACCAGGCTTTTTGGCCCTCTCCTACTGTAGAGGTGACTTGGCCCTCTGGCTAAGCTACGTGAAAAAGTTCAACCCCTTCTGGGGTAACAGAGTTCCATAGTGCATGTCTAAAAGCAACAAAAGAGTCTTCTGCCTTACTGGGTGCAGTCTTCAACCCCCTTCCTTACAGGCAGCAGCAATGGCCTGTCTTACTGTTCAACCACCAGCTCCTGGGCTCCAGTCAACCCAGCCATCTAATGTCAGGTCTATCCTATTACCAAGGTCTTCTGACACGCCACAGCCCTCAAACAGTTCCTAGCTCAAAGTCCAACATTTTGCCCCACATCAGTGGAGCCTGTCCACTCTCCTCCCCACTCATCCCGCATCAGCTGTGCTTTCACACATGTGCAGTGGGGCAGGGCCAACTGAACCAAAACCTATTGGACAAGATGGTGAGGGATGCCTGGGTGTCCCTAGCTTCTGATTGCCAGAAACTGGGAGTGGACGACAGGGAGATGGATCACTTGAATAAATTGCCCTGTTCTATTCATTTCCTCTGAAACACCTGGCAACGTCCACTGTTGGAAGACAGGGTACTGTGCTAGATGGACCATTGGTCTGACCCAATATGGCCATTCTCATGTTCTGTTCCCAGCTCTGCTACTGACTCATTGTGTGACTATGGGCAAATTGCTTAAAGTCAAACTGTGTGAGTTACGCATAGATTTGAGTGGGGGATGTGAGGAGCTCCGTGCAAACAGGGGGTGCTGCATCCTAATGCAGTTTCTCTGATATTTGCATCAGGGAGACTCCTTGGCTGCAGTCAAGACACATCTGGGTGCAATCACACTATACAAAATTAGCATTTGATTTTTCAGGTGGTAGGCCCCCTTTACTGGGAGTCCTTGAAGGCACAACATAGAGGATTATGGTGACAGCCACAGTGGAAGTAGAGTAGAAAGGCAGTGTCATGATAAATCTCTACTAAGTGAAACAGCGAGCTGGTTGTTGGTAGATAATGCTATGAAGACCACAGATGAAGCATTATAACATTATGGATAAACTGTCTGCAATAGCTACATCACCTAGGCTTCTACAGAATGTAAAACTAAACAATAACAAATCAGGTTATTCTGAAAATTTTAAATCTCAAACAATATCCCACTACACAATTCCTAATGGTAGAATTATTGTACATCTTGCATTTCCTTGAAAATAGTCATAAAACACCACCACCACCACCACACAGAAAGAAATCATCTTTCTATCGTTACATCTGTAACTGCTTATCAGTGTCATATACTTACCCAGGCTTGTTATGCTGGGATTTAAAGCTTAGTAACTATTTACAAATCAACACTGGTTTTAAAAAGGTGTGTTCTTTTTGAACACTAAAGTGATTGAAATCATCAAGGGCAAAAAACTCTACATGCTACAGATGTAATCCCTCTGTGGCTGTATTGTGATGAACAATAAACAAGGCAGCATATCAGAGAAGATAAGGTGGTGCTATTCCATCAGTCCTGCCACAGTATTTATCATTTGTATAGAACTAACAGTGTGCTAAGCACTTACAACAGCTACCACTGAAACCTGTTTCTCTATATTTTAATAATTATAGTCAAACATTCCAATTTATATAATTTCGGAAGCCTAAATTGTTGGGATAGCTCAGGTAAAGAGCCCTGATGGGAAGATTCTAGCATTTTCCACAAGCTCTGTGCACATACATTGATATCAGAAAAACAAAATGCTGATCATTATGTAATATTAAATAAAACACAATAGGCTGTTTTGAGTCTGAGTGGTCCAGAATATACCAGCGATGAATATAGCACAAACAGAAAGCAAGAAGAAATGATAGAAAGGACAGAATTGGACTTGGATGGGGTTACAAATGGAAAAAAGAGTTGGAACCACCTTCAAACAGGCTGTTAAGGTTTCTGGTGGTAGATTTTGTTTACTCTTATCTAAATAATGTTGCTACTGGTAGAGCATAATTACATTTTACTTGCTAGTTTACCTTATGTGGAAATGATATCAGTGAGCACTCCTGCAGTACTACTGTATTTTTTTTTTCTTTAAAGACTCTCTGCTAAGGTCTTCAGGAACTGCTTAAGGACAAATAGTCTTGATGGAAAATTCAGCTTGGTGTCAGGCTTCAATGGACTATATGACTTTATTTTCAGATAGAGACACAATATGTCTGCTCAGTTATAAAAGACCACAAACATTTCTTCATGCAGCACAAGCTTTACAAAGGTTTTACAGTGGCCAAAATATGTGAACCCATGAAGTTAAACATCAGCTGGGCCAGTACTCCAGAGTTGGAATATTCTCACAGAAACATCCCACATATACGTTTGCCCTGGAGCTGCACACGTCTCAAAGGGCAGAATTTGGGCTTTAACAATGTTATAGCAAAAACACATTTCAGAACAAGTGACAAAATTCCTGCCATGTTAAAAGAGATTCCGTGCTCAGAGGACTCGCAGGCTTGGTGCTTAAAATGTTAACTGTGGCCTAGATGTTAATAAATGGGGGCCTAAAGACAAGTTCTAAAGTCTGTATTTAGGCACTTCAATTAGTGACCTGATTTCCAAAAAAGCTGACTATACAGCAGCTCCCATTAAAAATCTTGGACTGCATTTTTTTAAATTGTGGGAGATATTTCAAAATCAGGAGCCTAGGGAGACTTTGTTTTAACCTCACAGAGGTTTTTTTTTTCCTTTCTTTCAGATTCTTAAGTGAATTTTGTATTCATGAAAGATGTTAGATTGACAGCAGATACTGGTGAGAAATAGAAATCCTAAATCCACAGAACAGAACAGGTAGTGCCAGTTACTTTACAGCAGACAGCTTAGTAGTACAATTTGATTAGTCATCATCATCTTAGTAAAATAATTAGTGACATTCCAGTGTGCTGGTTGTCAGTTTACATCTTTAAGGAGGTGTTAGCTCACACTGATAGACAGCACTGTTCTTTTCCAGTTCAGCAAAGTGAATGTACAGCATAGCATTGCCATAAACATTCATAGTATCATCAGAGACACCACTTAGTATAAGAGTATCACGTTATGAGTACAGGGTACAAGCTGAGAAACTTAAAGTATAGCTAATCTGAACGAGCCTCTCTAGGGCTAAGATATAACCCCAAATGTAAGTGATCAAATATTATTAATCTTTTAATTTGCCCTTGAAAACAGTAAATAGGGTGAAGTAGGTATTTATCAGTGTAAGAAGGAACATGCCTGTTGAATTCCAGAAGGGAATTCCAGGAGGGGAGGATGGGTGGGAGGAGATCCTCAGCAATACTTAAATACCAATGTCTTATTTCCTCTGTGTGGACATTAATATCCCCTGGCACTACTTTTGGTAAGAAGAGGCGTAGGTTTTCCACCCTAGTGTTCTTCAACAGACATCAATCTGGTTGCAGCTCTCCTAGCCCAGAACTGGCTGCCTGATTCCTGTATTGGTCTGTATATAGTTTATAAGGTACTTTACAATCCTTTGGGATGAAAGGTGCTGCGTACTGTGAACCAGATTTTCTTGACCCCTGGGAGGTGCACAATGGGTGGGAAAAGGCAGAAAGAAGCCTTTCCCTGCAGTATGTGTCCCCCAGCACAATTACTGTCACTCTCCTGAATGTAAGAACTGCTCTCTGTTACTATCACCTTGGGTGGAAGGCACCACAAAGGGCTATAGGAAAGAGGCAGTGCCCACATTCACACCTCCCAGGACAGTTGGGTGCTGCTGAGCTATGCACGCATTCCACCTCCTGACGGAGTGGTGCAGTGCTCTTCCCCGCACAAGAAATCTCCAAGTAGCGCTATTTCTTGCACACACACACTGCCTTCTGGGGCTCGACTCAGCTCAACACAACTCTCTGCCATTCCCAAAACAGGACAGTATGTTAATGGGTCAAGAGGATATTACAGGAAATGGACCTTTTTCATTCCCCATTACAAAAACAGGCCCATCCAGGGAAGCGATGGGACAGAATGCTCGACCAGGAGATAACAGCATCAAAGAGTCCTGTGGCATCTTATAGACTAACAGATGTTTTGGAGCATGAGCTTTCGTGGGTGAATACCCACATCGTTAGATGCATGTCTAACGGTATGCATAACAGTATTTCTTTCCCAGCCAGTGCTCTCTTTACACAAAGTCATGACTGTAGCACAAACTGCCTTTTAAAGCACTACAGGTTGTTCAACCAGTTATCAGGCTGAGTATTCCCAGACCTCTATTTGTTAATAGTCATCTCTTGCAGTGGAATGGGATCCAAAAACAATTTGTAACTGAACATCTTTTCAGATGAATGGATGTAAGTAACCAGATTACCTTGGCTAACGCATCAACTACTGTAAATATACCACATCTATTTCTAGCTAGCACTAAAATATGCATTATGAGATGTTAGCTGAATAGCAAACCATCAGCCATAAAGCACTAATTAAAAGAAATTGTTATGCTGCTTTGTGGGGGAAAACATTTGACACATGCAAAAATTGGTAAATCCCATTTTCCACAGTGGTGAACCTATTGCACATATCTAGAGTAAACTAGAGTAGCTTCTAAAATTTTACACAAAGAATGAAATACATTCATCTAGTCTGCCAGAGCAATGGTAGGAGATGTTCAGAGAGAATTTGATTAAAAGCAGAGACCTGTGTGAATTTCAGGTGTAGGTTTGTGAAACAGTGTAAGGTTCACAGAAACTTCACAGGAGATTCAGGTGCCCTGCAGGGCCAACAATAATCCTTCCCACATAACGAGCTCCCTGGATTTGACCAATCAGATTCAAAATTCTAAGTGAACACTTGCCAAGCAAGACAGCCAGTTTCCACTTACCAAATACATTCAAATAAGTATGTTTTGCTCAGCTTCACTAACTAATCAGTGCGTTACTGACAAACCTTTATACAATAAGAAAAGATATGTGTAGGTCCATGAAATTGCACTCATCTTAGTGAGGGTTGAATTTGGGCTTTGTTTAAGCATGAGATAGAGTAGGCAGCCATTTAATCCCCTCCCATATCATCAGTGCAGTAAGCGATAATAAGGAGGGCATATTTTCAGACAGATTTCGCAGTCTGCTTTTCTCTCTTTGGCAAAGTTCTGTTCTTACTTTGTTCTTAGTTCAGCCACTTTCTTTTTTCTTTTCTTTCTCCTTTCTTCTTTTATTAACTCACCTCCCTTACACTGTGTTTTTATCACATACTTTACCCTGTTAACTCTTCTTCACTTACTAGTCTCTCTGCTGCTTCTCCAAGAGGGTCATGCTACTGACACACTTCTCCCTCTTCTCCACTTGATCTCTCCTCCCTCCTAGGACCCAATTCTGGACACCTACTCATGCATCAGTGAGCCTACTTGCATGGTTAGGCCAAATCATGTGTGTTTTGGTTGCAGGATCAAGCCATACTAAGTGTCATTCATAATCTACAAGGAACCTTCTAGTTCCTATAGTCCTTTTCTCCTCTGGTTAAAAGGACATAATCAGCACAGTCTCTTCTATAAATAATGTCTTAGGTAATTAAACAGCAGCATTTGCAGTTTGCAGTATTTTAGGTATTCCCCTATAGTAAGGAGATAGAAGTTTTGGTAATATCATGTATATTAGGATAAACTGGTCCATTTAAGTAAGGGCAAATGGGCAAGTCTTAAAGGTCAATATACTGCAAGATAAATATACAGTATTACAGATACTTAATATTTGTTTTCATTTTGGAAAACAGACATGTTCTGAATTTTAAAGCAACTATTTTATGCAGATCTCATAACTTTTCATTCCAGTGTTATATATGTAAATCCCTGAACATTATGATAAGAATATAATCGTTACTATGAATTTTTAATATGCATTACGCATATCCTGCTTGTATTTACAGTCACGTTTGTATTCTCCACTACACCTTTAAAAGTCACGGACAATATCTGTGACCCTACGCAAGGATAACATACAATCCATTCTTTCCTTCACAATTTGCCTGATCATCAGGGCCAGAGAACACTGATTTGCCATTGTCTATGAATCAAGACATCCTCCGCTACAGAATCACATTAGATATTAGAGGATAAAAGTAACTTCTACCAACCTTCGGAGTGTAGTGTTCCTGAAAATCCAAACAACTGAGACTGATAATCAGGCCCTCAGCAAACATGTATTCATGCCCTCTCCTTAATGAAAGGTAGAAATCCAAAGTCTTCTCCAGTGGGTAGTGTTTAAATGGGAAACAACATTTAAACACATGCAGGGCAGTCAACAAGGTCAGTGGATTCCCTCCTCCCACTTCCCCCCAGCTTCTTATTAAAATTCAGCTGGGATCCTCTGCCTGGGCAGCTCAATAAAACTCAAAAACAATTTTCATTGGAGGCAGGGGGGAGGGGGAAGATCAAAACTGATAGATATACATTTAATCTTTCCCCCAAGTGTTCAAAAGATAACAGATGAATGCTCTGCAGGGAATAGGCATTTTGCTTATTCATGAATTTATTTCAACTGCAATACATTGCCAATAAACTTCCTATAAGGCTTCTGATAGCAGAGCCTTGTGCCAGCTGGCCTTCAGTTGCTCTTCATACTCTGCTTCCTACTAACCAAGTGCTGGCAAATAATGTATCTACAAACTCACCTACCACTCGGTAGACTCTGAGTCCCAAGACAGTGAACCAGACACTCTATCATCCCAAAATGTACATCTTCAGCCACACTGACCTGGCACTGCGATTATACTGGCTTCTGATGGCATTACACAAGGGACCAGTTGTGGAAAGCCAGCCTGGAGGGGAGTTGCGCTGACAAATGGCAATCACAACCCCCATTGCACAAAACATCATTACACTGTGATAATGTAACCATGTGTCATGGTATTAGTAAAACAATCCCAATTTTTCATATAATGTCCTTGTATCCCAAGAACAACTTCTGGGATGTCCTGAAATTTCCCAGCTTTTCATCTGATCAGTCAAAATATTTATTTATTCCATAACTGCCAAATGTATGTGCAAGAATATTGCTAAACTCAGTAAAATTTGCTCTGTTTATCAGGGACAAACATTGAGTGTAGTGAACGGCATCTGGATCAAAAGGCTGAATGAATATATACTCTATTAAAGCTGTTCCTTTGCTCAAAGTGAATGTTAATGACATTTGTTTAGTGTTTCGTGACAAACTCATTCAGAGTTTTAAGCTACAGGAAAAATCCTCCACACTGAGAAATATCCAGGTGTGTCAGGACCATCAGAAACTGGCAGTAATGAGATAAGGACACTCTTTTTAAAAGTATACTTTAGTTTCCTGTGTGACTATTTTGCCTTCACAAAGGTCCTGCTTTTTTAATTTTGAAAATGTGGTCCTATTTTACTCAGGTCATATGCTAGATCCAAATACTTATGATAAATCTAGCTAAAATTATCTTTCCAATGACAAGAAGCACAGCCTTCCATGACAGACGTGGCAATTTCCTGCAATGTTTCTGGGAGACTTACTGTATTAAATGTATGTATCACTGTAGGCCAGAGATTGTATGTAATTCTATGGGGGCGGGAAACCACAACCTTCCAGAAACTAAGAACTGTGGGAGGTGATTAGGCAAACTCACTCAGGTTGTAACACCTCCCGAAAGGTACCACCACTTGGAGAGACTTTCCTATACTGATTCAAACTGGATTCTCCACAGACCAGCAGAAAAAGAAAAGACTTTTGGATATGCAGCCTGAGTTTAAACTCAGTCGGGGCCTGCTTTCTGATCTAGCAAATAGACAGCATCTTCTGTACCAGGGAGAGTCCAATCCTTTCTGAAAAGGGTTGGAAGGACTTGACCTGCTCATGGAGGTTCTTGTTCTGAGAAAAAAGTGTTATGCTACTGTAGACATAGAAAATGCCTGTATGGGTTTTGATGGACCGTTCACTAGCCAGAGTTCTTTTTGGAGCTGGGGTGCTTACTGGTAAGCTTATTAGCATGCATGCAGGTCTTTTTCATGTTTTTAATATATCTTCTCTGCAATGCCAGGGAGGAGAAAGGGTGGGCTTCAGAACCCGAGCTCCACCTCCAGCTGCAACTTCAAAGCGCTGCATACACAGCTATTTCTAGAGCATGAGCCCACCTAGCCCAGGTCTGTTGACCAGGGTTGGGAGGCTCTCTTCCACGGGCAGTGCAGACATACCTGTAGATTTGCAGACAGATTTGCAATGGTATTTAGGCACATAAAGACACAAACAGGCACTTAGTGCGATTTACAAATTCACCTAAGTGAGTTAGGTGACTAACTCCCATGGACTTTCACCTAACTTTTCTACACACTTTTGTAAATCCCACAAGTTGCCTGTCAGAATCTTTACGTGCCTAAAATATCTTTGTAAATCTGGCCTGTAAATCTCACTGAAAGTCAATGGACTTAGGCTCCTAAGGCCCTGATCCTCCAAGATATTTAGAAGCCTAACTCCCATTGAAATCTAGGGGAGTTAGGCACATGAATACCTTTGAAGATCTGGGCCTAATGACCAGATTTTTAAAATTATTTAAGAACCTAACTTCCATTAATTTCAGTCAAAGTTAGGCATCTAAATACCTTTAAAAATCTGTCTCTAACTGCTTAAATCTCTTTTGAAAATGAGAATTAGGCTCTTCAGATACTTTTGAAAATGTGATCCCTGATCTTTTTAAATGATAGAAATGTGTATCTGAATACCAAATAATTTGATAATGTATATAAGCAAGATCTGATGCTTTTACCAGGATTACTCTATCATATTATTTCTTCATGTTTTTTCAGAAAAGGCAATGCACTTGGCCTGACAAGAGAACATAGCACAAAGTGCATGTATCAAAGTCAGGAAAGAACCTTTTCAGATAATGTATTGAACACAGCTATAAAAATCAGTGAATTCAATCATCAGTATTGGTGCCACAAATGATCATCTGTTATCTATCTCATCATCAGAAACCAAGTAAATAAATATCCTATTAACCAAAGGGTTTTAGTTAGAATGAACATGAGAGGATCTGATTCTAAAGGTACTGAAGCAGCCGGGGTGCTAAGCAACCTCAATTTCCATTGAAGCCAGTAGCAATTAAGGGAGCTCAGCAGCTCACAGATGCAATGAACATTTTCAAAGATTGCATCTTTCGGATGTATATCTGCATCATTAAAGTCTATGAAGATTAAATCCTGGCCCCACTGATGTCAATGACAGTTTTGCCATTGACTTCAATGGTGAAAGACTGGCACATTAGTTGTTGCATAGTGTTTGCAGTACTGTAGCCTGCTATTTATTGGTGTACATGTGCATGCGTGCACACACCACTTTGTTCATATATACAAGCATGTACTCTCCCCCACATAAATATAAACAAACTATACTACAACTTGATCCTGCAGACCATACTCATGCAATTTGTCACACTGAAACATGCATACACATCATCACCTTAAACAACATAAACTATGCAGCAAATAGAATCATAGAAATGTAGTGCTGGAAGGGACCTTAAGGGGACATGAAGTCCAGTCTCCTCTGCTGAGGCAGGACCAAGTAAACCTAGACCATCCCTGACAGGTCTTTAATCTATTCTTAGAAACCTCTGATAACAGGGATTCCACAGTCTCCCTTAAATATTCATTCCAGAGTTTAACTACCCTGACAGTTAGGAACTTTTTCCTAATGTCCAACCTAAATCTCCCTTGCTGCAGATTCAGCCCATGACTTCTTGTCTTATCTTCCGTGGAGTTGGAGAACAATTGATCACCATCCTCTTTATTACAGGCCTTAACGTATTTGAAGACTGTTATCAAGTCCACAGTCTCTCTTCTTTTCTCAAGACTAAACAAGGCCAGTTTTTTTTTTAACCTTTCCTCAGACATCAGATTTTGAAAACCTTATGTCTTTTTTGTTGCTTTCCTCTGGACTGTCCCCAGTTTGGCACAAACTGGACACAGTACTCTAGCTGCATTCTCACTGGTGCTGAGTAGAATGGAAAAATTACCTCCTGTGTCTTACATACACTACTCATGTTAATACACACCAGAATGATTTTAGCCTTTTTCGCAACTGCATCACATTGTTGACTCATATTCAATTTGTGATCCACAATAACTCCCCGATCCTTTTCAGTAGTACTGCCACCTAGCCAGTTATTTTGTAATTACAGATCTGATTTTTCCTTCCTATGTATAGTACTTTGCACTTATCTTTGTTGATGTCAGGCCAATTCTTTAATTTGTCAAGGTTGTTTTGAACTTCTGTCTTGTAAAGTGCTTGCAACCTCTCCCAGCTTGATGTCGTCCAAAAATTTTATAAACATACTCTTCACTTCATTATCCAAGTCATTAGTGAAAATATTAAATAGGCTTGGCTCCAGAACTGACCCTTGCAGGACCCCCCAAGTATACCATCCCAGTTTAACAGCAAACCATTCTTAACTACTCTTTGAGTACAGTACAGTCTTTCAATCTGTTGCACACCCCAACTTTTAATAATTTAATCGAGACCGCATTTCCCTACTTGCTTATGAGAATGTCACATGCAATGGTGTCAAAAGCCTCACTAAAATCAGGCAATATTATGTCTACTGCTTCCCCCAACCCCATTCACTAGGCCAGTAACCTGGTCAAAGAATCAGGTTAGTTTGTTCTTGACAAATCCATGATGCTTTCAAATAAATTGTTTAATAATTTGTTCCAGTATCTTTCCAGGTATTGAAGTTAGGCTGACTGGTCTATAATATCTAAAAAGCAAATAAAGGAATTTAGGGAAAATTTCACTAGACTAATAATCTTTAATCTGTAGTAGAGCTGAGCAAATACCCAAAAATATTTTCAGCAAATATTTACCTGAAAAAATTGAATTACCTTCAGATTTTTTCATATTCCTTTCATGTTCACTCTCCACAAGTAGTCTAGCAAAAAAGTTTACTGAACTTCAGAAACAACTAATTTTAAGTCAATATTGTAGAATGTCATGAATTTTGAATGCATTCACACTAGGAAATCTGGTTTTAAGAGTTACCGTCATCCTGTCAGGAAACAGAAATACCACCACATGTCATGTGATCAGAACTAACCAGCACATCTTGAATTCTGAAAATCAAATATTGGCAACATACTGCTTGTGAACAATCTAGACACCAAGAATTATCACAGAAAATATTTAGAAATTTATATATAAAAGTGAATAATTTGAGAAATTTGCTACCTGCTTGTGAATAATTTAGGAATAAAGGAGGTAAAATGCATCAAATATACTATTTACTTAGCTGTAATCTATAACCTATAGCTTTCTTTAAAAATAAACACACACACACAACCTCACCCCAAAACATAAACAAAACCAAACAATACCTGCTAATATCAGAAATAAGTAAGACCCTACTCCACCATCTCCACACATTAAACCACAACAACAACAACTAAAGCAAACTGCTGTTTGGTCTCCTGCTGCTTTCTACAAAAGAATTTCAGAAACATTACTGCTTGCTGCTATGATGTTTGATTTGGTCTTATACCGCTTGCAAACCTTTAGCTAGTAATGAAAAAATCAGTGTTCCCTCCAACTCTTTGTACTATCTGCATTTTATTTTACTGAGTGTTTAATAAAGCACAGTAGGGATTATAGACAGCAGAAGCACATTTTGTTTATTCTCTTCAGTCTTTGTTCAGTTACTAGAGCTGTATTATGTGGTTTCTGTAATTCTGGTGTATTAAATTTAAAAAGAATTACCTACATACTTATTTCATGATCTAAAGAATATAAACATATTTTTGGATAAAAACTGTGTTCTGTTTCCCGCCATCAGCATTATGAAACTTTTAGGTACCTAATGTAGTTTATTTAAATACGACACTAATCAAAAATGAGTTTCCTGAGGTTTCTTTTAGCTTGCCAAAAGAAATTGACCTTTGATTTTTTTATATCTATAGTTGTGTGTGTGTGTATTTATGATTACAATTATAACTTCATTCTTACTTAAGGAGTCATAATGTGTCTCTCCATTTCTCTCTCTCTTTCAGACACAAACACACGGACACACACACTACGGTGCTTGAAAAATCCATTCACCTAATATGAGGCAGCTCTTTCATTATACAAATAAATTAATACTTAAAAAAATGTTTCTAAGCCATATGGTTACCACAATAACTTTCCCAACATAAACCAAGTGCAGGAAACTGACCAGAGTTAGTCACAATATTCTGTTGAATAGTGTTCCAGTATAAAAGGGAGATTACCAGCTTCCAATTGATATAAAGAATACTTGATCTCACATTTTAAAACTCTGACATTATTATGTGTACAAATTTTAGTTAAGGCACAGTTTCTAACATTTGTAACAAGAATTTTCCTGTCCTTCAAAGTCCTGTACAGTTGGGCTCCGTGACACAAATTCTGATCTCACTACACCATAGTAAATCTGCTAGCAGAGTTACTCCAGTTTTACATGGGCACAACTGAAAGTAGTAGTATTTGGATCACTGTAACTAAAGCTTGGCTTTGCAAACAGAGGGCATTGAAAAAATATTACCAATGATTTTTTTACACCCTAAAACATTTACTGATTTGTTTTTCTGCAAAATCTGTTTATTGAATGTATGATGGTGTGACTTGGTATACAAATTTTAATTGGCATTCACTTGGGTTGAACGGCTTAACTCATTTGTGGGTTTGTGAGTTGTGAATAATGCTGCCTTCTCAAACTCATGCACATTAAAGGCCTGATTCAAAGCCACTGAAATCAGCAGAAAGACTCCACTGACTTCAGTGGGCTTTATACCAGGCCCTAACTGCACTTAAAATATTTTAAAACAAACAAAGTAGTTTGATTACTAACCGGACACTTGAAATGATTATAAGAGTAAACCAAATATTTTGGGGTTAATGTTCCAATAATTTGAGAAAGTTACGTCTGGCTTAAAAGTCAGACACAATCGGGATAAAACAGTTAATGAAATGAAACCATTTGGATGTCTTCCTTACATGCATCCTATTTAAAGCACTAGTGGACTGAAAAAAGATTTTGGCTGATGCTATACTGTAGGCAAAATGAGAGAATATGCTAAAGAAGCAGAGAAAGAGTCCAGCAAGTGACCGTTTTATGTCTTTATGATGCCAGTGTTTTAGATGCAGTTCAGGCACAGCTCCAGATAGACTAGTTAGGGCAGTTTTCCCCAACCTTTCAGTGTGGTGGGCGCCTGATGACTAGCTGCCGAAATGCCGCTGATGGGTGTGGCTGCCTGACAAGCAGCCACCAAAATGCCACTGAGGAGCGGGGCTGCCTGACAAGCAGCCGCCAAAATGCTGCCGAGAAGCGGCGTCATCAAAAGGGCGTCACTGCCGAAATGCCACCAAGAAGCAGCAGCATTTTGGCAGCGATGCTTCTTGATGCTCCCTTGCCAGTAGGCAGGTGTCCACAGATGTGCTGGCGGGCATCATGGCACCCATGGGCACCACGTTGAGGACCACTGAGTTAGGGCAATACATCACTCGCAACTAAAGACAATCATATACAAGGTGACTTCACTGTTGTGGTTCTCTTTAGAAACACTTCAGTGTCTTTGTAACTTAGTGGCTCCTTCTCGCTACCCTGACGAATTGAACTGGGACTTGACATGTGCCTAGGGTGACCAGATGTCCTGATTTTATAGGGACAATCCCAATTTTTGGGTGTTTTTCTTATATAGACTCCTATTACCCCCCACTCTCTGTCTCAATTTTTCACATTTGCTGTCTGGTCACCCTTCTTGTGCCCGTTTTCCCATTGCACCATATTTCTCTTCTAATTGTAAGTATTATCACTTATTGGTAGTACAAGTTGGTGTTTATAATGGAGTAAGGGATATGTTTGCTATATTCCCATTCAGTCTCTTCAGGTTTGGTACTGTTAGCTGTTATATCATAAACATAAATTAAATAACAACACTGTAATTAATATAGCATCTGATAGAGCAAAACAAAAATAATTAATACTCATGACATCCATGAGAGGTCACAGTTATTATCCCCATTTTTCAGGGATAAACTGAGGATCAGAGAGATTAACTGACTTGCAGAGCTGCAACTAGGACATAGGAAGTCTGACGCCTCTCTTTTCCATCTACTAGAAACACTGCCTCACAGGTTGGTGGTGTTTGTTATAACTGAATTAATCCAATTAAGTATGCTATTTAGAGAAGTGTGGGTGACTGTAATAGGAGCGTAACACACATGAGTGCAGGTCCATGATCCCAGTTACTTGACCAGGGGCAGGATTAAAGGTCATTACTCTTGTCACATGACAGGGATCAGTACTCACTGACTGCAGTGGTTAATGTTACAATGATTACCCTATTATTTTTATATGAACTCTTGAATTCCTTACTCACACAAAAGGACTGACTGAAAAGAGTAAGGACTTCAGGATTTGAACCAATAATATGAATTAGCACTTACATATCATATGACAAATATTTATTAATAAACCCCATAACAGGTTCTAACTGTGCATGACTACTTTTAATGATTTATTTGGGAAAGAACCTCCACTCAGCTGCATGAAGAGGAGAACGAGTAGAAAGGGATGCCTTACAGCACTGGGAAAATGGTATCTGCTTAAGTGACCAAGTGAATGAACAAATCAATAGCAGTGGAGAAGCATCACTGATGACAAAGTAGCATCGTGGAGATAAAAACAACAACAGGGAGAAAGAATCAGCAGCAGCATGGCAAATAAACTAGCAAGGATCTGTAGAAAACCCTCATTTACCAATAAAGCATTAATTAATGTCATTGATAGTGGGATATTCAACTGTAATTTAGTAGGAGGCAGTTGTGAGTTAAAACACTAGGGGCTAGTTCAATGGAGACCATGATGGTATTATTTTATGATAGTGATATCAGAGAACAAGAGAGTTACAGATAACTGCAAGCCAAACAGGGATCCTGCACTTTGAATCAAAGTCCTCCATCTTTTCCAAAGGGGAAAAATAGCATTTCAGAGTTTCTACTGTAAAATCCACATATGGTAAATTATTATAGATGTAAAGTGTATGCCATGGTTGTGATCCAGAATGCGTCCAACACAGCCCCTATTAGAAGCTATACTAAATTATCATAGTGAGATCAAGAAATAAAGGATGAAAAGAAAAGTAGTACACAGTTGCTGAAGGTTTGGGCGGGCTCATCATGAAAGTAGGTCTGGCCTAAGAGAATAAGAATCAGAGCTAAGCAGGCCAAACCTAGGAAAAAGATCAAAGGAAACACAACATAAGAAAACTATGAAATGTGCCATTAAAGTGTTGCATGCAGCAAGGTACCCAAAGTAATTTAAGAATAGACATGCTGGTGGATAAGGAGTAGAAAACTGTGGGGAGGGAGGGAAATTAGAAAACAGAATTGGGGTCATCTGGTGTGCTGCCAAGGAAAGTCTGTCATAGTATGGAAGTATGCAGTAGAGAAGACACAAAAAAAAAAGAGTGTCTTGACCCTAAGGTGTATGCCAAAGAATATGCAATAGTTTTGAACATGTTATCTCAATGATATGGTTGTGATACATAACCAGAGCAGCTGGTTGCAAGCAATTAACTCTGCAACCAAGTGCTCATACAGCAGTGATTCTTGTATGTAGGACCCATTGTCCAGGCTGTAAATGGTTAATAGGAAAGGGGCTGCATCGGTGGATTTCATAGGCAGAGGGAAAACATTATAGGTCAAGTTTGTGTCAAATCTCAGGCAACTACAGCATCAGAACGAGGCGGGAACATCTAGAAAAAGTTAAGATAAAAATGTTGAAGCAAAATGACCCAAAATGATGGGCCTTGCCAAAGCAGATTGATATTGTTGCTGCATGTAGTAGACTCTAGAAAAACATTTGGTGCAAACCATGAGAAAATATAGTGCAAAGAATATGCAGAGATGTCCTCACTGTTATGCATTGACCAGATTGGGTACAGAATTGTTGAGATGTTCTTTAAAATATCAAAAGAAACCGGATGATTATTAATTAGAAAACTGATAACTGAGCTCAAAATTCTTCATTTTGACCACTGTTATTGATGAATAGGGCTGAGAAAAGGGTAGCCTTACTGAAATATATAGATAACATTTTGAAAAGCACAAGTCATACATGGTGAGATGGCTAAACACTGACAAAGTGGTCAGCCTGTATTTTTGGATTGCTGTTTTAGGAAGCCATTATTATAGTCGAAAAGGACTGAGCTCTTTCACTCATTCAAACAGCGGGGCTACTGGCTCTCACGTAGGAAGCATGAATCAGAATAAAACATTCAATTGACTATTTAATAAATGTCATAAAACTGAACTTGTCACAAGCGTTCTAAAGATGTGTTGTTATAAAGGGTGGCTGACCGCTGTGTGCCACTCCTTTACAAGATGCATTGAGCCAGATGCAAGCACCCTTACATTGAATAGCACCTTACTCTGTAAGTAGTCACACTGAAATCAATAAGGCTAATTGCCGAATAAGGTTCTACTCAACATGAGTAGGAAACAGGGCTTTGAGGTGGAGCCCGGAGCTGGAGCGCAGAGCAGCTCCGGAGCAGTAGAGCTGCAGGTTTTTGCCTGGAGCTGGAGAAGAGGAGCACAGCTCCAAAGCCATGGTAGGAATGTCAAAATCCAGCAGATAATGAGAGTCCTTAAAACCTGTTAACACTGGAAACTATAGTCCCAAGCTTAAAAATATCTCAGAGGTCTGCATTACAGTCACAGACAGTTAGGTGAGAATAGGACTACCTCAGAGTCCTGATTTAAGGGCACTAGGTTTTCCGGTACAGTTTTACCACTTCATATACTGATATAGGCTATAGAACTGAGCTGAGAACCTTAAACTTAAAATCAACTTGTTTAGTCTTGCAGCTATTTCAAGAAATAACTAAGAGAATGAACCTGAGGACTGCTAGGTGCTCCCTTTCCTCACTTCACGTCCCACAGGAGCTTCATTGTCTAGTGAAAATTCTTTATTACAAAAAGCAGCAGTGCACCTCATGGTTAAGGTTTGGATGGCTTCATTTTCGGAAGAGGCAAAGATGAGGGGAGTCAGGTAGTCCTCTTTGTATTAACATTGAAACTATGGATACTTAAATTCAGGAGCAAAGTTGAAGGGTAAAACGAGCCACTGAGGGCCAGATTCTGCCACCCTTATTCATGCTAAATGGTTCACAAATAAGTCCACTAAAATCAGTAAGACAACTCCTGGAGTAATTCATGTGAGTAAGGAAAACAGAGTCTGCTCCACTGTGATTATGATGCTACCTATATGAAACCTGATTTTGCTAACTAAGGAATAACTCTGCTGATGTCAATGGATTCATATTGTGTAAAATCAATATATAAATGAAGGAAGAATCAAGCCCAATACATTTAAAACAGATACTTTGAGTTGTTATAGAATAGGAAAAAGGCAGGAGTGTCCTTGCTAAGGTTGCATGTTCCAGGCAGTGGGGAGAACCTCACAGAGTACCATCTGGCGATTAACCCCTCTCTCATTAATTTGGAAGTTACCAAAGGACATTAAAATCACTCTTCATTGCAATTAAGTTCTTCCTCCATATAATCAATCTCTTTGGCCAGATCCTTAGCTAGTCTACATTGTTATTATTGAAACACCTTCAGTAGAGCTATGCTGATTTACATGAGATGAGGATCTGTCCCTTGGTTGCTAATACTTATATATATGATTAATAACATCCTAAGTCATGAAAACACACATGGTGCTCTTTGTGGTGTGAACCTGCCTTCAGATCAATAAGAAATTAAATATTTGTACATGCTGTAGGAGATACGTCTAACATAGGTGGAATCAAAACTTTCCCCAAACTCCAGATATATTATGTATTGATTTGATCTTGATCCGGGCTGGAAGTTAGTGCAGTCAAAAAACAAAACAGGTGATGAATAAGCTTGTGGGTATGCTCTAACTTACATATACTTTGGAATGAGGTAAAGTGACAGGTTAACTTTGTTTTATTAAAGTGCTCAATATGAAAGCTGCAATCCTTGGAGATATCAGTGGGGTTAGATGAGATATTCTGGTTCTTGAAAAAGCTGTGACTCATGAAAAACTCTATTTCTTAAGGGTTATGACTGTAGCTATGGATCAATTCACGCTCAGTGGAAACAACCAACAAAGAGAGAGATGGCTGAAAGACGAGTAGAGAAGAGGAGAATACAAAGAGGGGAAATGAAAAGAAGAAACTGGTGGGAAAGAAGAGACGAGAGAAATATAAGTAAAACTACAGAAAATGAAGCAAAAACAAATGAAAAACTAGAGGAGCAAATAGAAGGGAAAACTGGAAAAGGACAAAAAGGTCAAATAAAAATGCAAGAAAAAATAATACAACAACTTATTAAGAAAGAAAAAGGAAATCTAGAAATACAGAAAAAGCAAGAATTTCTCACTTGAGATTAAGTGATCTCTGAAAGGATGCTTATGGCTTATTGACTTGAAACTAAACTGCAGCATTATAACCAGTCAATCAGTGTGATACAGTTAATAATACACTGAGCTGGAGTAGGGCATGTTGTACAGTTACACTCAATTTACACTCCATGCTGATTCCATGACTGTACAGTTCACCCCTTACAACAGAACTGTGCTCTAGAATCTTATCTTGGGGGGGAAGGATGTTCAGTGGTTTGAGCACTGGCCTGCTAAACTCAGGGTTGTGAGTTCAGTCCTTGAGGGGGCCACTTAGGGATCTGGGGCAAAATCAGTACTTGGTCCTGCTAGTGAAGGCAGGGGACTGGACTTGATGACCTTTCAGGGTCCCTTCCAGTTCTATGAGATAGGTATAGCTCCATATATTAAAATGTATCTTTTCACTAACAATTCTGGGTTGTGGAGGAGCCCATGACAGTTACATAATGTGGGTCCTTTATCTGATGCTGTGAGCAGCATTGGCTTCAGAGCAATCCAGAATTAGAGAAGTGCCATGGAGGAATAAAGTCACATTGCCTCCACCTCTGGACTGTGCCTCCTGAGAAAGGCCTCACAGGATCTGACCCAAAAATTCTGTGACAACCAAGTAGACTCTTTTAAAATAGAAGTAGATTCTTCAGAGTCCAAATGTATTTAGTGCTGTGCGTTACTCTTAAAAATTACATCTCTCTTGAATTTTAGATCTGGGGAAATACTGGCTTGTTTTTTTTAAATATCTAATGCTTCCACAATAACCCCCCTTCCTCCTTACTTTATCAAGTAGCCTGTTGTCATTTGCTGACATTCAAAGGAGTGAGAAATGTCAAAGCAGAGCTATAAATTGAACCAAATGCACTGCTTTCCTCCAGGCCACTTATTTCTCCTGTTATTTGTTTTGTATTTTAATTTTGATAGGTCCCTCTATGGCTATTAGACAATATGGGCAGGAATGGTGTCCCTAGCCTCTGTTTGCCAGAAGCTGGGAATGGGTGACAGGGGAGGGATCACTTGATGATTACCTGTTCTGTTCATTCCCTCTAAAGCACCTGCAGTTAGCCACTGTTGGAAGACAGGATATTGGCCTAGATGGACCATTGGTCTGACCCACTATGGCCGTTCTTATGTTCATATGAATCTAATGCTTGTAGCAGGGAGATGCACTGACATAAGTGTAAAGCTTGCCGGCTGCAGTCAAGAAAGAATTGATGGGGCTACTTATATGAGGAAGGCAAGCAGAATTTGTACCATCAGTTATGTAAAGCCTGGCCAAGAGGGGAACAGCCCAGTCCCATTACACACACGTCAATAAACATGGATTCTGAAATGCAATGTATCTGTTATTCTAACCCTGGGTTTTTCTGGCAACAGTCTATTATACTAACTGTGTGATGATGATCTTTTGTTAAGACTACCACATTCATTTATCTATGACTTTCAGGAAGACTAGAGCATTATCCACTGAACTTTGTCTCTTCAACCTAAAGCTCAGTAATAACAAGAGATTCCAGTGATATTCCAGGTTCTGTGCTACCCCTCTCAGGAACCTTTATCACTACATGACATTTCCCAATTACAATTCAGTTTATGGAAAGTGTATGGACTCTTACTCCATGTTCAGCAAACTGAAATATACCACCTCTTTTCTGTCAGGAGGAGAATGTTTTATTTATTTCACACAGAGAAAAAGGGTTTCTGGGCCTCTTCAGGATAAAATAGGACTTTTAGGGCCAAATTTTCCTCAGAATTACATCTGTGCAAATCCACTGAAAACAATCTGGCAAAAATGAGGGCAGAACTTGGCTCCTAATAGCTTCCATTCAGTTGCTATGGAACACACCATAACTGAGCTGTATACTGGGTGCTTACTAAGTTTTCCAATAATAGTGGCCTATCCTGTAGTCCTTACGCAGACATACTCCAGTTTATTATAGAATTTGAATTCATGTAAAAGATACAGCATCGTCAGTGAGAAGGGAAACACTAACTATTTTTTCTCCAAGTAGCAGACTCCAGTATCTTCATGTACAGAGGGTACATGGAAAGAGGATAGGAAATAGTTCCAAGTGCCATTACAGTATTCTATAAATTCTTCAAGCTTATTTTTACGAAGACAAGGTCCATTACCTGTAAGAAAGTTAGTGAATTCTTCAAATTCAATTTTGACCTCATATTAACAGGAAAAATATTCTATTTACTTTTGGGTAAGTAGAAATAACAAGGTGTCTGCAAAACTATTCCTCCTGGGCCAGAATCTGATCTTAATTACATTGAAGTAAAGTCAGCAGAATTAGTCCGGATTTTAATAAACCATACCAATCTCATAATCTGCCTTGGTATCTTTAATTTTTGGTAACCCTGACACAGTATAAAAAGATGACTCAAATCGCCAAGAAATGTTGTTGAAGAATGTGTCACTTTACTTGTTTTGTTCCAGTTCCCACATGGCTCTTCAGCATTTCTATATAGATCCTTATAAATATTTTGTATTTTTATTCTAAAGCTTCTTGTTTAGCCTTTGGATCCCTTCTTTCATTTAATATTAAAGTTCAGTTCCCTATATTTTTTTCCTCTAAATTACTGTTAACATTTCTTCTAAAAAGCTTACATTTTCCCCTTAGCCCAGATTTTATTTTGCAGATTCCTAGTCTCACTATTTTAGATCAGAAACAGGATTTTGCCAAAATATCATTAATATTTTTATGTAGGGATAAAATCACAGGAAAAATATGGCCCTGTAGCTAATGCTGTATTTTGCTAGTAAAGAAGAAAAAGATAAGTAGTTCAATTAATTGCATAATTATTTTTATGATTTATCAGTGTTAGATCTATTATGAAAACTTTATAGGACCAAATGTGGATGTGGTTCTGGTTTCTGGTTCATTGCTCTACCTCTGGAGTTGAGCATCTGAAGTAACTGATTATGTGATTGGACCCTTAATTGCACTCTGTTACAGAGCCAAATTACATAATTCTATCAGTGTATATAAATCTAGCTGCCTAGCAACAACAACAACAATTTCACCTAAGCAATATGATATAAACTAGTGAGTACTGCTGTGGGCATGGTTTTCTGGATGCAGGATATTTATTAGTGACTCACTATGTGCTCTTTAGAGGAGAGGAAAAAGAAAGGAATCCAATCAGAATTAAGTGATGCACAAAGACTAAATATCCAGTGGTATCACTAAAATATATATATATATATATATATATACACACACACACACACAATACTAGTTGAAGGAAATATAAAATTAAAGTACTATAGAGTGATACAACTGGGCCAGCCAAAAGCCACCAATAAAACCTAAAATAAAAAACATTTATATGCAATTCAGCTGGCCTCTTACCAACCAAAAGGATATTTTCATACCTGTCTGCACAGAGCACATTAAAGATTTCATGTGTTATTATTGATATGAAAATGACACATTTCTCAATAGCTAATTAATTTCATATCAATTAAACTGATTTCCCCTAAAAGTTTGCCCCACATACACAATAGCTTCATGTTGTGTTTTTAGATTTGTGCGGCTCAGGATCATATCTGAGCATATGTAATGAGGAAAGCAGGAGACTGGTAATCAGGACGAAGAGAACAAACCCAGTTGGATATGATTCATGTGGGTTACATGAAACATGCCGGCAGGTCCACCTGCAGGGATTAGCAATGGATAAACCTCTGCTTGTTCACTTGGAAGTTTGAATTCTACAGGGACTGGTTATTCATAGCATGCAATCGGTCACCAGTTTGCATGGTATTTTTTCAGCTCCTTGATCGGATGACAAATTTTTAAATATATGCATATATGAAGAGAAAAATTAAATATTAAAAAAAAAACTATCAAGAGGGCTACACAAACACTTTTGGTCTAAACTTCATGAATAGTTGCAAGACTTTTGTTAGACTCAAACACACTTGTAAACAAACAAAATTGCTTGTGTGATTGATCGCTTGTCATGCACACAAATATTTTTGTAGTGACTTTTCTTCAAATAATGTTTGAGAATATTTGCTGCAGTGTTAACATAGCTGGGCTCAGTACTTGTTTTTAACAATAAACCTCAGAATTAAAAAGAGCTTCCAAAGGCAACAACATTAAACAAATTTTTAAACTGGTTATTGTTTTTATGATATTAAAACAAAATTAAGACCATACAACAAAATTTCTGATCACCCTTGATTTTGGAAGAAGAGTGAAGCTCAATGTGCAGCACTGAAGCTCTGCCCGCTTCTAGCAAAAAGTCCAAGTCAGCATTTTCCAAGAGAATTTCTTTGAAAGGATTTATAGAAGCAACGTACAAATATCAATATTCCCTGTGCAAACTCATATCTTTGTTCTGTTCTCTCTTGCTCACCCTGTCTCTTTTTGAATTTCCTATAAAAGCTAAATTAGGTCTCAGGGGCACTGCACCGCTAAACAAGGATCTCTTTGCGATGGAAGTAAAGGTACTCGGGAGGGAGATGTTGTTGAAGGAGAGGCTAAAGTGTCTCCCTCCCCCAATTCTCTCATCTTTCACACAGAAATCTTTACTCTTTCCACACAAAATCTCACTCACTCTCTCTCTCTCTCTCACACACACACACACTGGAATAAATGCCATTTTGGCATAACTTTCCAAGCAGCTCTAACGTTCACATGATTCCTTCTGAAATTTTTCAGTTAGTATATACATCTGGAATACCAAGACTAACCCTTTTTAATATCAATCCTGCTATGCTAACAGGATGTATCTGCAGCACAGCCTGCAGCTCAATAAAAAGTAAGTTTAGATGACCCTGTGGCTTCCAGTCTACTCTAGAGATAATAAAGCCGTTCCAAAGTTTACTCAACTTTAACTCCATCAGAACAGGACTTGACATTACAGATTTGATTATAAGATATATATTGCATTGTGAGAGACTGAGGTTCGCCATTTCCTTTGAAAAGAAAACTGACTCCCTGCTTAGGTATAAAAAATGAGACTGCAACATTTTAGTTATTCTGAAAGATAAAAAGCAACATTCCATCTTTATCCAACACAAATGTTTCCTTCTCCCAGCATTTCAGACACTATTCTGACTAGCCACTGGGAGTACAATATTTGAGTCTGAAATTGAAAATTACAGGTTTACAGAGGGACTAATGATTAGTTAACCCTTGTATCAGATATTGAGAAGATCCTATTCCCTATATAAAAAGTCAAAGCACATATTAAAAAAAAATTCTTATTTCCATTATTACCTGGCCCTTTTAGGAGAAAAAATAGAACCATGTTTCAGAGCTGCCCATTTAAATGCAGGATCCTGCACATACAGATATATAAAAGGCAGGATCTGTCTCATCATTGGAAGTTCTTAATAAATCTAAGCTAAATGCATGGATGGGTATATGCATTTCTATATGGAAAGAACTGAAAATATTGTTAGATCCCCCATCCCAATGTAGAAGTCCATAGTAGTATAACAAAAAATGTTGTATTAGATTATGAGACTTCTTATAATATAGAAGATTTTCTTTTGAACACAGCAAAAAAGATATATGGGAAACTTCTAAATAAGCTCTGCTCTGCTCAGCTATTCATTGTCCCATCCATCTTCTTCATCAACCTAGTATGATTCTTTCAATTTTCCATAATATTCAAATTTTATGTTAAAAAAAATCTTGAGGTTTTTTTAAAGCATGGTTGATCAAATAAATGTGATATACCAGCAAGAAAGACAACATTTGCATGGATTTTATTTCTGTATTTGCCTTGTACCACTTACTTATTTCTACTGTTCACATTATTTCTTAAAATATATGCTGCTTGACTGGCAAGTACCCTCTCTCACAAAACTAGATGGCTCAGGAGATTTATAATGAATATAGAGACTAAACTGCAGGTTGAACTTCAGTTGGTAGTGACTTAATGTTATAAAAATGTGATGACTATTTGGTGGCCTCTGAGAAATAAGTTGGTGGTCTCAATCCAGTTTTCAATGGACTGTTAAAAATAAACAAACGAACGCACACTACTGTTAGCACTAATTGGAACCCCTGTTGGCAGTTTCAGCTGCAAGGCCAAGGATTTCCCTGTCCATTAAAAGGGGTTGCTGCAGGTCAAGGTTGAATAACAGTAGTGGAACAGCCTGGGAGAAGCTTGCACTACTACTGCCTGTACAATTTCCTGTCTGTTTCTGTAGCTAAATAAGGGCCCGATCCTTTCAACACTTGTGCGTATGAGTAACTTTATCCATGTAGTCAAGTATCAGAGGGGTAGCCGTGTTAGTCTGGATCTGTAAAAGCAGCAGAGAATCCTGTGGCACCTTATAGACTAACAGACGTTTTGGAGCGTGAGCTTTCGTGGGTGAATACCCACTTCGTCAGACGCAGCACAGGATTCTCTGCTGCTTTATCCATGTAACTACTCAAATACATAAGGCATCATCAGGAATGGGTCTCAAGACATTTCAGTCTCCAAGAGTGAGGTCAATGTGGTACCTTTTAGTACTAAATTAATATTTATCATTCTGAAGGGACATGACCACAGTCTTTGTCTTACAAAAATTCTTTGTTTATAGTGCTTATTTGACTTCTAAAACATGGCAAGTTCCCATCACTGAGGGCTGGATCCACCTTACACACTAGAATTTCACAAAATATTTCTTATTGTTTTTTCCTTAGTGCATAAGTGTGGTCAATGTGTTCATCTTAGAAAAGCTATTACTTTTACACTATATTGTTTGGAAACCAAGGCAAGTAAAGAGAAAGAAGAGAGGAATTCAATCAAAGAAAAAAAATCGCATACCTTGTTACGATATGCATATTTGTCTTTACAGATTTCATTTAAATATATTGCTGGTAAATGGCAAGGGTATGACTAGCCTGGCAAGTAAAAGCTCCTTCTTTGTGCTGCCCTGCCAATGAGCCTCATGACTGACTTGTAAGGATCACATCAAAGGCTGAAAGGACAATTCATTCTCAATATCCATTCAGTATTTGATCTCCCTTTTGAGAATGCCACCAAGAGTGACAATTATGGTGGTGCTTTCTCTGATGGAAACACCTCATAAAAGACAGAATTGGAGCAACTCTGTTCATTATAGGCCTCTAAGCAGCCATGAGACAGTAACAATTATCAGTCACAACCAACCTCGGCTGGATTTGAATCGGCAACCTAAAAGGTACACAGCTTCTTACTTTTAGGTAAACTGTAAAAAAAAAAAAAAAAAGGTCCTGAAATGACTATTTAGTTCTAAGATGAAAAATGACAAAAACAAACACAAGATGTGCAAATGGACTGGAAAATTACATTCTAGATCAGTGCTTCTCAAAGTCGGGCCAGTCCACTGCTTGTTCAGGGAAAGCCCCTGGCAGTCCAGGATGGTTTGTTTACCTGCCGTGTCCACAGGTTCGGCTGATCACAGCTCCCAATGGTCACGGTTCACCACTCCAGGCCAATGGGGGCTGCGGGAAGGGCAGCCAGCACATCCCTCAGCCCACGCTGCTTCCTGCAGCCCCCATTGGCCTGGGACGGCGAACCACGGCCAGTGGGAGCCGCGATCAGACAAACCCGCAGACACGGCAGGTAAACAAACCAGCCAGAACCGGCTTTGAGAAGCACTGTTCTAGCTAATTGTTTAAACAAAATCTATAAAAGAGTAAATATACAGCATGTTGGAACCAAATTGTATACTTGGATGGGTATCTACATTTCCTCCAAGGTTTTGGAGCCATACAAATGTAGAGGAGATGCTGGATCTACATTGGGGTCAGGATTTGACTCATTGTTCTTAACATTGTCATTAATTTCTTTATTGTGTGAATGAACCATCCTTCAAAGAGTGTGTCCAAAATAATAAAATAATCTGGTAAAATAAATAGGACTAAGTAAAATAGAGACAACGTGTTGTTCTATGATGCAAGAACAAATACTGCATTTTTAACCAGTATCTACAACTTTTCTAAACAAATTGTTCTACTTTTGTTTTTTATATAATAAATTAAAACCAAAACAATTCTTGTTTCAATCTAGTGTTTTAAGTGACTGGTTTTGGCTGTATTTTGGAATTGAGAGAATATGACTGATTTATAAAATTTACAATTAATAACATGGCCAAACATTCAGAGGAAATTTATATAAAATACGGTGTGACGTGAGAATGTATGTCACAGAAAACATAAATATGATGTGCCAATTTCACAGCAGTCTGAAGGAGCAGACCACAAAGTAAATGTACTGGAATGAATAAGAATGTAGCGGATAGCTAACGTTAGTGTTTGGCTGAATATTAAATACCTGTAGATTTTAATCCACCAAATCCAAACACAACACAGCAAATACTGGATGGTAATATAATTAACAGATTAATGTTGTGTGTTCATTCTTTTTCCATTTATTTCATTCTTCTCCTTTTGTCTTTCTGACAGAGTGCCAGAACTCCCAAAGACATTAGTGGGAAGTGAGGGAGCTCAGTGTCTTGCAATACTGACCCTTTTTTATTTCTATCCTATCTCTTTACCTTTTCCTTTGGCCTCCCCTACTTTTCTCTTCTCTCTTAATAGCACATTTTCTTATTTTTTCCAATCTTCTCCTCTACGTCTCCAAGTTTTCCCCTTTCTCTATTCTCCTCCCTTTTCTTCCCCTTACATCTCTTCGGATGCCCCAGCCCTCACACTCATATTTTTTCTTTCCCTATCTCCCTTCAGTTCCCTGGTCTTGCTGGCCTAGTCTTTTTTTCCTTTTTGAAACATGCAATCCTAGGCCTTTTTGAGTTGTAGCTACTATTTGGCTTAGAGCAGGTATTGAAAAATGTTCATTTCAAGCCAAATATTGGAGTTTTGGACCAGACTCAGCTGAATACCTATTTAACAATAAATTCAATTAAAGCCAGAGTCTGCCTAAGTGCACGGAGTGGGGGAGGGTGTGAGGTGCCTTCTTCCCCTTGCATAGCTGGCCAAGCAGAAATACCAGCCCCTGAACTCTGAAGAGCACAATACTGCTCCCTCCATACATTACTGGGAAACATGTTGCTGCAAAGGGAATAGGGAAGGCAGAGAGGAAGCAGGACAACTACAAAAGGGTACAGAAGCAGGGTTGAAGCCTGCACACATCAAAGCTCCAGGAGATGTATGCTGCCTTCCCAAGGCAGAATGCGTTTGGTGTTCCCCCTGAGGCAACATGGCTCCACACTATTCTTTATGGTGAGATGTGCCTAAATAGCACATCCTGGCCCTTAGTAATTTATTTCTTTACGTGATGTCCTTGTCTAGCCTTGTTATCTTTCAATAATTGTCAGAGGGTTATGTTACACCCTCATTATGTTCATGGAGCAAACTCCAAGGGATGAGGCATGTCATACCATCAGTTTTTAAGAACCCCCTGTCAAAGTCAGTAGAGAGTTGGACTTAAAAAAATATATATTCAAGAATACATTATGGGCCAGAGTGAACAAAAGTTCTGCATGCACACAGATTTCATTCACCAAATGTAATATACTATATGTTCAGTCTTTTAAAATGAGTCTTTTAAAATGTCTTTAAAAAGTCATTTTAAAAAGCCTTTTAAAATGAGTAGGACATTACATGCTTTTTAGCTGAAAAATAAGACTTTTGGGGTGGGGTTTTGAAGAGCTCTCACCATTTGCCATTGAAGCCAGGACCAAAACTGGAAGCAAAGTAAGGCCAACATTGAGTACTTTTTAAAACACCACCCTTACTATCTCAACAGCAGCTTTACAACTGTAAAAGCCTTTTTAAATTTAAGTTACTCTCAGTAAGTGTCAATAATGAAATGATTTCATAGGTAAATCCAGATGATCCAGAAACATTTAACACTTTATTTGAATATTTATTAATTACCATATATACTCGTTCATAAGCTGATTTTTTAAGTAAAAAAGGGAAGCGCGAGAGAAGGGGGTTGGTTTATGAACGGGTGTAGAGAGGGAGAGGTGGGACACAGCCCCTCACACCAACAGAGGGAGCAAGGAGAGACAGCAAAGCCAGCAGAGCCAGAAGGCAAGAGGCAGGGCCAGAGTCGCTCCGCTTCTGGCCACGCTGCTCTCCCCCCAGCCTCCTAAGCAGCTGCAGTTCTGGGGCCAAGGCCACCCAGAGGGAGGGCAAGTAGGGCAATTTGCCCCAGGCCCGGGCCCCCACGAGCATTTTCAGGGGCCCCGACGAGAGTTTTTGGCAGGTCCTTCTTCCGCTCTGGGTCTTTGGCGGCGAGGGCTCCTTCTGCTCCAGGTCTTCAGCAGCAGTTCAGCGGTGGGTCCTTTACTCACTCCGGGACCCACCGCTGAAGTGCCCTGAAGACCCAGAGCAGAAGGACCGCCACTGTCGAAGACCCTAGGCCTCCTGAATCCTCTGGGTGGCCCTGTCCGGGGATGGCAGGTTGCAGCCGCGCCACCTGGGCCTGCCACTCAGTGCAGGTTGTGGCCACGCCACCTGGCCCGCTGGAGTACGATGCAGCCATGCGTCCTGGCCCAGCCCGCTGGAACATGCTGCTGCCGCGCCGCCCAGTCTGGCCTGCCAGAGCAGCTCCAGCCAGGCCAGAGACACCCTCCCCTGGGAAGGGATGGGATGGGAAGAGTGTGGGGGTCCCAGGCTAGGGGTGGGGTCAAGTGGGGGGTAGTCACAGGGGTTACTCCGCTGACACCCAGTTTTTCCTCCACAAAAAAAATTCCCCAATTGCTGTCCCAGCCCATCAGGGTAAGCAGCTAGCCGGGACACTTTGTTTACTTAGGTTTACCTCCGTGCCTGCGGACACTCAAGGTAAACAACCCATCTCGGCCCACCAGCGGCTTATCCTGATGGCCCCGAAACCAAAGTTTGTTGACCCCTGAATTATAAGGTCAGCTTATGAATGGATCATAAAATTTTTTCATTTTACTTATCCATCTTAGGGGGGTCGGCTTATAAATGAACCAGCTTATGATTGAGTATATATGGTATATAGGACCTGATTCTGCAATTCTTATACAGTGGAACTATTAATGATGTAAATTACTACACATGTTGGTAAGGGTGATACATCCAAACCTATTGGCATCGTGTTATCCTTTTCTCCACTAATAAAGTCCCTTCTGTATTCTTTCTGGAGGGATGAATTCAGCCTGAATTGGACCAAAACTTATAGAAGAATCAAGAAACATTTGATATTGATTTTTTTTCCTTTTTAGTAACATTTAGAATACTTGTTTTTTTCAGCATATGAAGACTTATGTTCTCATTTGGGTGTGGACAGTTTCAGGTAATTGAATTTAATAAACCAAGATAATTATAAAAGATTTTAGAGTCAGAAGGTTAAGTGCAAAATCTCCTGCTTTTGCAATTTTCACTAAGCTACTCTGTGCCATTGATTTTCAAGTAGAGCTCTGTTGTATTAATTTAGATAGAATATATGGGCTAATGGCATCAACATAACTTAGTCACCAATTAACTTAAACACCATTAAATAAAGTTTGGGGTTTGTTATACAGAAACTTCAGCCTGTTTCATATGAAGGCAAATACAATATTAAAAATCTTTATCTTTAATAAAAAGTTAAAGAAAGGAAAAACAGCTAAAGCATTTTAAATGTAAAGTATTGAATATGGTTTTAATTTTAACAACATTATTTGTTCTCTTTTCCTTTAGCAGGAGAGAGAGTTGTTAGAAGGGAAAAACAAACCAACCATGTTTGTCAGGTTTTAGATTGTATTAAAGATGGTAATAACCGTCTTTTTGGGGTTAGTGACATGGGCTAGTATCATTGCTATTATTGTTAAAATCCAATCCTGTTTCACTTCAGGTGTTGTTTGGGATTTAGCAGGAGCTAGCAGAGTGGTGATATTATCTGGGGTCCTCCCTTAGCCTGGTCTGGAAAGAATATCGATCAAGACCAGGATGATGAAGGCCCAGAGTCCCAGGAGAGGTTAGAGGTGGCAGCCATGATGGGTGAAGCTTGCTTCAGCAGCTAATTTTTTTCTAAGGCCCCACAAAGGGATTGGTGGGCAAAACAGCCCAGCTCTTAAACTTTTGTTTACCAATTAGACACAGTTTCTGACACACTAATTTTGGTTTACTGATTTTTGGTTTTACACTTTTCTTGTTCATTAAGCATAACTTTAACATTGTTTTGGAGTTATACTAGTAGCCTTTTGTGTTTCGACTAATTTAGTCCTTTTTGTACTTTTTAAAATTAACTTTAGCTATCGTAGGTTATTGTAACATTTTTAATGAATGTTTACATACTTTTTACAGATGATCTTACAATTTGAGTAAATATGCAAGCCCGATTATTACAAAAGCTCTCCACTGATCTCAATTGATTTTTCTTCTTAAAAACTGGTGGTGCAATATACTATATTATTTGAACCTTGGATTGGGGTTTTTGTTTGTTTTGTTTTGTTTTGTTTTGTTATTTTGGCTGTATTTTGAATGGAGTAGTTATTCTCTGAATGTGTATATTTTTGTTGGCAAAGTGGAATAAATCTGGTTTCCAGTTAGTTGATGGCAATTGTTGATGGTAGTTAAATATTTTTTCAGAAGTGCCCAGACAAGATAATGATCGCTACCTTATATATTCCTAAGCATGTTAAAATAAGTTATATTTGATCATTAGTAAGTCTTGCGCCAAAGACAAGTTCCCTTTTCTTTACAAAAATATGACCCTAGAAAAGCACCATGCCCCCACTTACCTAATGTTTTTCTCTGATGTCATTGTGTCTTTGTGCTACCAGACTACCACATAGTTGCTCATTCTTGACTCCCCTGTATTTGGGTAAAGATATGAAAATCTGGCTTTTTTTCCCCAAACTCAAAAATTTGTAGCAGTATAAATTAATACCAAGCATATTCTAGTACATAATTATATTGTAAAAAAAAATGTACATGCTGTTGTCAGGATGGTTTTTCATAGTCAGTTATGAGCAACTAGAAACAAGTACCACTGTTTTCTCTCTCCCCCAGACGGCTATCAATGAAAGGAAACATCGGAAGTATCCTTTTAACTATGTCTAGATTATATAGTTAAGACCTGATTTATAATGTTTCATTTTCCAAACATCTTGTGGCAAACAAAATCAGCACTAAGAAGTGATCAAGGAAACCAACACTGGAAGTGCTGCATGAAGTTTTCTAAAGAATAGTTATACTTCTCTGATGGTCCCTTAAATTACAAAGATCCACTAGAAGTTTTTCACTTAATAAAACCAGGCATATTTCCATAAAATGGAAGACCAAGAGACAACTGTCTCTTTACTATAATTTAGCTGAAATCCTCCTTATCCTTATGTTATCCTTAAAACAACAAGTTGACTTAGTTACTGTTGTTCATATACAGTATATACAGTCATCCGTTTCCTAAGTGAGTCTGTTAAAAAGTGGGTTGTAATTCTTTTCATGCTCATCCTCTGTTGCTGTTTTCACTATACGAGTTAAAGGCCTAGCCTTAATCCTTTTGAATAAATGGGATTTTGTCACTGAAGCAGAATTGGGTCCCCTGTCCTTGCATCTTCTACTTTTCTCAAAATAAGTATCTTTGAACACCAAAATCCAGGTTATCTGAAAACACTCATTATTCAAGCTCAAGTTCTATTCTGCAACATGTATAACTTAACACAAAACAAGTCTCTCTCTCTCATTCCACTGACAAGCCAAGTCACAAATTTATCTTAATCATTTCATTGTTCAAAGAGGCATAGCCCACTTTATCTCCTATTGTGTTATGAATGCTCTGGATGTTACTTATCTGTAAGCAGCCTTTTTTCCATTTTTATCATTTGAGATTTATTTTAGTAGAACTATAATTTCACTTGAGACCAAGATCAACCTATTCCAAAATATATGCTATCCTCTCGAC
Source organism: Chelonoidis abingdonii (assembly GCF_003597395.2). NCBI lineage: Eukaryota > Metazoa > Chordata > Testudines > Testudinidae > Chelonoidis > Chelonoidis abingdonii. Next base: position 100,641,963 of record NC_133774.1, on the reverse strand, counting down.
AGCTCATTATTTTGATAGTATATTGAACTGTAATTTAACGACTTCTTTTGATCTATTTTTTTCTTCTTCTGCATCCCTGCAAACACCTTCACTCAACAACATTCAGAAAACATCTTACTCATAAGAGTAAGGAAACTTTTAGAATACAAAGATGCCCTAAAGCAGGGAGGAATGAAATGCAATGAGAATGCATGACTTGTTTGCAAATGCAAGTCTAAAGAATATAGTTCAATTTTGGCTCCTATGAATTGACATTTCAGACAATGTAATCTCAAAGAGAACAGTTTCTAGACAAGCAAGTTTAGGAAGCATGCTAGTTGGTCATGGATAACCAATAGGAAGCTGTTAGCTGTGGTGAGATCTCTTCAAACACACATGCAGCCTGGCAGAGACACTTAACATTCGCCCAGGGTATGTTTAAAATATTCATTTTGCAGTATACATTAATCAATCACAAAACTATATATTTTTTTAGCCACACTTACACTTCTGTAACTACCTATAATATTTTTCAGCTTTAATATTATGTTCAAAGAAGTGTTGGTATTAGGACAGGTTAATTTGGCCAAGATGAATACATACACAATCTGTAATTTGGCGATCAGTTAGTGCATTTAGGGGAAAATAATAAAATAATAATAATAATAAAAACTTTAAATACACTAACTTTTTATTTATGAACATCCTGTAGGTCAGAATGCACTACTTTAGAATGGCATACTTGAAATTTTAACATTAGCGCTTCTGAAAAAAATGCGGTGCTTTTGACAGCTTCTATTGTTCTGGAAAGCTACTAACTGTATTTCATTTTCAAAGAGTACTGTACAGATTGAGGCTTGAAGGTGATTTTGCTTAAAACCTCAATGCAACAAGCTTTGTTATCACAACATGTTTCTTATAACTTTGATTCCCTCTAAACCTTTATAGTCTGTCACATTTCTTACAATCCCAGACCTCTGGGTTTCACTGGGTATACAGTATACAGTGTCAAATGCAGCTTTCTTGCTCAGGTGAGCAGTCCCTTGATTCCAACAGGGTTACTCACAAAAGCAGAGTCCAAGATAACAAGATTTGGCTCAGACAGTATAAAACAGTCATCTCTGTATCAAAATGAGTTCATCTAACAAATAACCACAATTGCTTGATGTTCACTCTGTATTGAGTACATTGTTTGAAATGTCTGTGATACAGACAGAGATAACTATTTTTTTTAAGTTATTTAGATTTTGGATGCTACATGAAATTCACTGATGTCCTTTAAAAGTTGTTAGATACATCATAATTGCCAATTCATCAAAATAATTCATCATTAACACCATAGTAAACACATTTATGTCAAACTGAATTAGCCTATATACTTGTATTGGAAGCAGAGAAACAGCTGTCATTCTGTTCGCATAAATTTTCAGCAATATGTTTCTAGCAAAGTAAAGCACAGTATGTGTGTTTCTGCTCTATTAAAAAAAGTAGGCCTCAATGAAAAGAAAGGAAAAACACACAGGGCCAAACTCTGCTCTCCTTACTCCCAGATATTACTTAAATGGGACTACTTACGTGGGTGAAAACTAAGTGAGTGAGGTTCTGCAGGATCAGGAACTGAGCGTCATATTTGATACTTAATCCTATTTGAAAACTTCTGTTGAAATTAGTGGGAGTTTTCAATATGCTTATGAGAATAATATTAGAAATAAAACAGTAAAATGATACTCTCCAAAATACTACAGGCCTGACTCTGCCACTGTTACTCACATTGCATGGTATCTGACTAAGTAGCTCTATTAACTTGGCTAGGGCTGAACACAGAGTAGGTAGATGTAACAAAACTGGGATTTACTATGATGTACTGTATATTAAAACATACAGACTAGTGACTTTTATAGTTCATATATAAAAAACATTAAGGAAATCCCCAACTGGACTAAATTTTTAAAGCTATTAAAACTAGTCTTTGGAGGAACTGATTTTAAATATAAATTCAACCAGTCAAAATACAAATTTAGTTTAAAACATATAATGTTGATTAAATAGATTTATTATTATGTCCTACAGTAATTAATCTTTAGAACAGTACCTTAAATAGTAAAACATTGTATAAATACTGCTAATTATTATTCTTTCTGATTCTATTGCTATGTTTCACTTGACATTTTTACGTTTCCTTTGATTCATTTTTTACATTTCCTTTAGAGTTCATGTAACTACTCTACTGTTAGTTATTTATACAACTATTATATTTAGCATGATTTACCATAAATGCCGTTATAACACCTGTGGTTTCCCTCATTAAGAGCTGAATGGATAGGGTCATGGGTTGAAAGGGCAGCATATGGGCTACGAAAGGGCTAGTTAACATAACCTATTATATTGGTGCACTGGTAAAGCTCATTTCTATTCATCTGATGATTAGTTCAATCAATATTTATTCCTGTGTACCTTCTTTGTCTTTAGCTACAAAGCAGACATCCTTCAATTTCATAGCACAAGTCTTGTCTTCTGTGAATTCATTGTTTCACTTGAAACAGAAAAAAAATGATTTATTGTGCAGCCTGGGATTTTCTCTTTTGATTTTGTTTTCCAGCATTAGATAACTAGCACACATATTATGGCAAATTGTAGTTCCTGCGACTGTGTATTATCAAAGATATACTTCATTCATACATTTCCAAATAGGCACATGTCAATGTCATACAGTGTTTGATTCCCATGCCAACCCCAAGGCTTTCTGCTTAGGATGGGAATGTGTTTTATAATAGGAATTTTGAATTGTAACTCCTGTGAAGTGATTGTTTTCCCTCTTACATATTTCCCTTCCCGATCCTAAGATTAGTGATATATTTTACTATCAAACATTAAGCTTCAAAACACTGCATTCAGAGGTGCTTCTTGTGTAAGGACAACTAGTATGAACAAAAGTTGCAGGATCAGGACCTGTATTTCCAAAACAGGAAATTCAGTTGTCATATTATGATGATGACGACGATTACTTTTCAAAGTATTTATTTCTGGTAACATCCACATTGTGCTAGGCACTTCCCAAAACAGAGAAGAATGGATTTCCAATTTCCACTGTCCTATATGCTCTATATTTTCACAGTCCTATGTAGCACATACTTTTTAATATACATTTTAAATTAAGTATGAGATTGCTGATCATTGGAGAAATATTCACCAAAAAGAGTTTGTTCATAAAACAAAGTTAGGAAATACAAAAATATTTACCAATCTGGATGTACAAATGTTTCAGAAATTAATTATGACAGAAATCTGATTCTACATTAATTTGAAATACAGCACTGCCATTTGTACAATCTAATATAAACACTATTGTTATTGCAAAGAACCATACATACGTGACATCATGTGGAATTAGCATATGGTTTAAAAATCAAAATAATCTTTCAGTTTTCAGACTTGATTTCTGCTTATGATAATTTAACTAGAGGGATGTTATTACCTATCAACATTAACATTTGCATTTTTAATGAAAAAAATATTTTACCATTTAGTATGGTCTCATCCTATCTAAGTGTTTATTGAAAATTATCAAAACTTTTATCAGTAAAGCCAAATTGTGTTCTGCTAAGGCCTAATCTTGCAAACTCTTACTGGTGTAAATGGTTCTTCCTCATGCAAGTTGCCCTATTGAAGGCAATGAGTGTTACTCATATGAGTCAGCACTACTTATCTAAGTAAGAGTTGAAGGATTCAACACATTGGGACCAGCTCAAATATAGGTTTCAGTTCTGTTGAGATCTGGTCCTACTCATTAAAATGAGTAGGAGTTTGGCTACCATTGATACTTGCATAGGTGATACACTATTATGTTTATGTAAATATGCATATCAATTAATTAGGATTGCATTTTGTTATTCTTTCCAAAATTAATTTTGATCATATTTCAGAGACGCATGATTTGGGGTAATTAAAGAAAATAATTGTATTTACCTTAATACAATTATAAAATTACCTCCATCTATCTATTAAATTTAAGGAAATTAATGCTTTTCAGTTGTCCAGACACTTTTTACATGATAATTAATAAACCCCCTCAGTAACACTGTAGATTGGATTTGTTTAATTCACACCTTCCTAATTGCTTATGAATATTTCAGTGAAACTGTGAAAATAGAATAACTATATAAAGTAATGTAGTATTTCACAGCCCAGTCCTGAAACTAATAAAAAAAAGTAAATCATACAACAAAATCTGGAAAAGTACCTAAATTCTAGAGTTTTGAGGGTTTTTTCTTTGAAATATACTAAATTTAACTGTTTGCTGAGATATCAATTGAGAATTTAAATATTACTTACTAACAAATGTTGGGCTTTGCAACACTGTTTAAATGTAATTTTCACAAAATGACTAACTGTGATGATAATCTTGGTGTTTGTAAATACTTGAGGTAAAATTAGCTGTGACTTGGCCTGGCTTTTAGCCAGTTGTTAGTTCTCTATACTGAGTCTCAGTTGTGTTTATATATATATATAAACTATTAAAATGTGCTAAAATACAAGACCAATATGCACTAATGTTCATAATTTGCCTAATTATATTATAAATCAAATTTAAAATATCCAGAAAACAAACCAAGTGTTTTTGCTGGTTTGTTTTTTAATCCAAACACCATTTTGCTTTTATAATAGTGCACATAAAGCCTCTTTTACTAAGAAAAAATATACGTTCTTATCTCTGATCTAAAAATCAACACTTCTTCAGTTCAAATGTCTCATGTGAGCTTTAGTCATATATATTGTACATCCTTATAAAGGTAACATCACCATTATTCTTCTAGCAGTTTTCAGCCTTTTCCAGAACTAGGTATCCTATACTGACTGAGATTGATATTTAAAAAGAGAGAGAGGGACTAAAGATGACAATTACAGTGACTAAAGCACAAAGATGTTTACATTTCAGCTATTGTCTCATAATATTGTTCAGCAATAAATCAGCATTATTGAGCATTCTTAAAAGGACTTAAACTAAAATTGTAAGAGCTTGAAGAAATAATTTTCTGTATCAGATTACCAATGTCTGTAAGGTAGTTATATAACTGCTTAAGTGTGACTTTAACACAGATGTACTTTTATGGATATGGAATGATTGAGACTCCAAGACTATAATTCTGTAAAGAAATATGGAGGTGCTGTTCCAAATTGGTGCTGCAAGTTTGGGGCATTCGGTTAAAATTTTTACTCCGGGAAATTTTAGAAAAGCATGCCTGCATCGCAGACTTAATACTCTAAAGGGAATGCTGTAGGACCGCAAATCGCCTGGGAAAGTTTGACGATCTCATGTTAAAGACACTGCTCTCTCTTCTAAAAAAAAAAAAAAAAAAAATAGTGAACCAAAATAAATTCATCTTAAAAAAAAGAATATGTCCTTCACAAGAAGCTGCAAACGAATGCTTTATAGTCTTGCAATATTATTTTAGTTTGCTAAAGTCAGCAATCTATTCATTAAATAAACATTTATTAACAAAACAACATGGAATGGGGCTGATATTGTTAAGGAACAACTCACCCACTGAGTTAAACGAATACCTTAAATCCACAACAGATTAGATCTCTTTTCGTCCTTATATATATTCGATTGAAAACATTCTTCAGGTAACGTTCTTTCGCGTAACAATACCTACAGATAGATTGTGGGGGCGGGTTTGGTGCTCTACCACCATATTTTAAAGTATTGAATAAAATGTTTTTAAAATACATACATTAGGACTCTTATCTTATTCCCTTTAGTGGGAGGAGGATTGGGTTGGCAATCCTCTGTCAAGCTGACAGAATTTGATGGGGAAAACGTGGCTATCTTGCTGCAGACCAGTGGGAAATGCTACTACAGGCATTGCAAAGTTTGCCGACACGTCTGCACCACTTCTCCATTCCTACCAACCACGCAGTCAGGCTGATACCTCTAACATTCGGGGTCACCGATCTCCTGGGAAAAGTACACGGGAGAGAGACTGCACATTCCTTTGTTCTAGCAAATCAAATTGACTTCTTTTAGGCAATGACAGGATTTTGTCTAGAAACAAGGTGGGTGTGGTAATGTCTTATACTGGACTAACTTCTGGTGGTGGAAGCGCACCTTAGCTGGGAAGTTTAAACCTTCCACCAACAGAAATTGGTCCAATAAAAGGTATTATCTCACCTACCTCGTCTCTCTCATACCCTGGGAACAGCACAGCTACAAAAAGACTGCAAAGGATTTTGTTTTTACATTATTTACCATACAGCAAGTGGACGAAATACTGGAGACAACTCTCTCATGAATATTACAACCTCTAAGGACCCTGATGAGCCGCTGTTCAGTTACAACAGAGGAAGGCGGTGTGGGGAGAGGAGATTGTTTTCCCAGACTGTTTACTTATGTAGAGTCACAGAAGAGCTTATTCCCACCACACACACCGTCCGCCATCGCCTACATTTTTCATCAAAACAAAACGCAAACCCTAAAGAAACGATGCTACATTCCGAACATTAAATACACAGTAACCAGCAAATGATCTGCTAGGTTGACATAGAAGAAACACTTTTGAAAAGATGAAAAGTAAAAAAGACGGGGCATAACAGGGATTTCACTGACTCGAGGTGGGGTTTTTAAAGCTACATTTTAAGCAAATTCCTGCCAGCCGGTCTATGCGGTCAGCCAGCGCCTTGCCTTTCCCGGTGCCAATGACAGTCACTTCTCCCCTAAATAAGAGGGATGCCCGATCTAACGGCTTTGCTAACCACCAGGGAAATGAGTTAGTTTCCTAAAACCCAGCATAACACATTTGGAAGAATTAATATAAAGTTTTGCAAGGGCGCGACGGCGTCTCTCTGTTTCCAAACATCAAATTTCAGGGCTGGGTTAGAGGAACTCAGGGAAATTTGCACACCGTGCTGGCTCGGGTTCCTATCAATATTCAGGAGCGACACACTGTTCTCCTTCCCCCGCCACACACACTGCGGTTGGCCCGGTATTAGAAGGGCAGGGAACGGGTGGCTCCGGAGGGATGCACCATCTGATCTCTGCAGCCAGGAGGAAGAGGGGCTGCCAGAGGCAGGAGGAGACGGCGAGGGAGCACGACCTGTGACAAGGAGGCGGCGGAGAGCAGAGCTTTCACTGAGTAATCTGCCAGGTACTGGGGTCCTGCCCTGGTCTCTGTACTTGGCTTCCGGGCCGGGGAGAAGTGGGTCAGTGGAGCACATGACAAACCCAGATGCCGACAGGGAAACACAACCCACACACACACGCCCCTGGCTTCTCCTGCCCGCCACACCAATCAGAGCGCACAACACGTCGCCGGGCACACGCGCCCCCCCGCCGCCTGCTCTGCCCGACCCACCGCCAACCCGCGCAAAGAGAGCAGCTGTTCCCTGGAGTCCCCCTGCCTCGCAGAGCAGAGCCCGCGGGCAGCGGCACCCCTCACCCACTGCCAGCACCCAGTCCTGCAGCAAACCCGCTGCCAGTCACCTTGCCCCCAGCCCCCGCCGCTTCCACTCGCCCCTGGCACGCTGCCCTCCCGAGCAGCCCCCCCCGATTTGTGGCAGCGCTGGGCAGCGGGACTCCAGGGATCACGGGGGCTGCGAGCACCGACCGCCACCCCCGCCCTGCTCTGGCGGGACAGCACAGAGAATCGTCTCCGGACCAGCGAGCACGTGGGGCAAAGGCAGCCACAGCACCTCCTACCGATCACAGCTAGGCTGGCATTTCAGGGCCACCCATAGCCCGGCTGGCAGGCTCAGCGGACGCTGCTTCCTGCGCAGCAGAGACGCCCCGTCTGCCTCCACCCCCCTGTAAATGGTCGGGTCCTCACTCCTCTCAGTAACCTGGGGGCTGGAGGATAAAAATAAAATAAAATAAAGAATGCTGAGGAGGGCTTGAGGGGGTGTTTGGGTGGGGTGGGAGGAGGGCTGAGGGTCACTTTATGAAGTGTTATTACTAGAGTCTCTGGCTGTTTGTGAAGGGCTGAGAGAGGGGAGGGATGTGGGGGAATCTTTGCTGTGAGACAGGCCAAAGCCTCGATTAAAATGCAAGGAGCTACTCTCCCCTGGAAGAATGAGTCAGCTGAAAGTCCAGGGGAAGGAGGGAGACGCAGGAAAGGGGCTGCTTGGCACCTAGCACGGGCGAGCTGAAACCTAGCCAGCCCTGAGAAAGCACCCAACAGAGAGAGCCCATCTCTGCAGCCAAGCAGGTGCTTCCAGCCAGCCCAGCCCCTCAACCACTCTCAGGAAACCGGTGACCTGCACCCCCCTCCCCACACCCTCTCTTAATCAGTCGACTCAAAGTGACGGCAGCTGACATCGAGCAGGGCTGGCGCGGGGGAGTGTAATAAAACGAAGCGAGCCTGGAAGTTCCCACCAGAAGTTTAGCAGGCACTACCCCTTTCCCCCCAGCCGGTGTCCTTTCCCCTTCGAGGCACATCAACACATCAGGGAAGAAAGCGTGCAAATGCTCCCTCCCCCCAAAAATAAAACCAAACCCAAACTCCAACCCCAAACGCAACCCACCTGCGCGCTCCTTGCGAGGGAACCTACACGATTGCTCAACGCCCACCAAAATAAGACATCTCTAAACATTTCCGACCAGCTCTCAGGGGACTGTTTCCTCATCTCTTCCTATTAATGGAAGCTGGGACATTCTAAGCAGACTTAACTCTTCTGAGTCCTAACTCCCAGTTGAAATCTCCCGTATACTAAAGTGCTCTTGCATTCCCTCTTTTAATTACACTCCTGCTAATCATCAGATAGAAGTACTTGCAACAGATACCCAAGTGAACTATACCAACATTTCGAAATTGTTTGTTTACTTTGGGCTTGTTTTAGTTCCCCAGTACAAACTTAAATAAATCGAGCCACCGCCATAATAAATAAATAAATAAATCAATAGCACAAACAATATATTAGACATCACTGAAAAAACTTCATGCAACATAAGCAGTAAACTCCCCCAGTCTCACAAAAAAGGAACATAAGAAAAACCTTGAAATCACCCCCCCAATAATATACCCCCCCCACACCTCTTTATTCCCCTAATTCTTCCCTTACCTCGCATGGTGTTGGCGATTCCCTGCTCAACGCAGTCATGAAGCTAACAGCTTGGACCTTGTATCACAAAAATCCCCTCTCAGCAAGAAGGAAGGCTGCAGCCGGAGTAGATCTGCTCTGCTGGGAAAATCATTCCTCCAAGGTTGTTATTCTTTTTTTTTTTTGAAAGTATAATGTGTATATAGATGTAAAAGGAATGTCTGTCTGGCTTGTTTGAATTGTGCGTGTTTCTTTTTCCGCCTCCCCTCCCCGTATTTGCTCGGAAATACCACCAGCAGCTCCAAAAGATTTCTTTTGTGATTACTTGGACTGAGGAGGAGCAGGAGCGATGGTGGCTGTTGGTTTGCTAGTTACAAGGGGGAGGGGGGCGAAAGGAGTTTCTATTTTTTAAAAAAGGGAACGGGGAAAAAAAGAAAGGAGGGCTGTGTGAATGGCAGAGCATGTGCGTTTTCACATGACATCTGTGCCTTTTAGCAGATCCCCAATGTGAATTTTCACTGCTCGGTTACAGGGACGCGCAGAGAGAGATTGAGAGAGAAAGCTGCAAAGAGGCTTATAGCAGAGAGCTGGCTGCACCGGTTACCCGAAGCTCCTCCTGCTGTCAGCGCCGCCGCCAATCAAAAGCCTCCTGAGTTGGGAGCCCGGCTGGGACCACTGAGGGGGAGACCCATCCGGAGAGAGACAGACAGAGGGGCGCACGGAGAGTGGGGAGGGGGAAGAGGAAAACACATGCACAAAAAAAGAGCACCAGGGCCAGTTCACTGTTCCCTTGGTGGCTGTCACAGAAGCACAGCTCCTTTCTGCCCTGAGTTATTCACTCCCACGTTTACTAATGTATCAAATATGTGTGTGTTGTTTTTAACCATCACCAGATAGTCTCCCTGTCCCTCCTCAATCCAGCAGTGCACCCTGGCCCAGAAGGAATGGGCTGTTCATGTTTGTAAATATCCCCCCAACTGCCAGATTGAAGAAGCAATGAAGATCACTCTGGAAATATTCTCTGTTAACAGAAAAGCTCAGGCTCCAAAACGTCTGTTAGTCTATAAGGTGCCACAGGATCCTCTGCTGCTTTCTCTGTTAACAGTTTCCCCAACTTTTACTACTGGTGGGAGCTTTTCTCTGTTTTGATGCTAACTGCTTTTTTTATCATTCTGATTTCAGTCTCACAAAAAAATGATGGTACAAAGTGAGCTGCCTGCAGTGCATTGGAGTTTGAGGAGAAGTAACAAGACAGGGAAATTTGAAGCCCAGCATGTAGGGTTTTTTTGTTTGTTTGTTTGTTTTCTGAAGGGGTATGATAGTAAGGGAGGCAGGCAAAGGAACCCTCCTCAGATATGTATTTTATTTGGGAATGAGACTATAGTTCTTGATTTCTCTCTTCTGAAAACATTACAAAAGTTTTGGGGTCAGAGTTTCTCTCAGGTGAGGGAATGTGAGTGTCAAAAAAAGTTTGTTTTACCAGGATAGGCTGTTGTGCACCAATGAGTGTATATATACTAAAAGGTGAGTTCAGAGAGCTGACCAGTTCACAGGAATAAGTCCCTCAATGTGGAAAGCCAGTATTTATACTGACAGGGTGTTCACCCCCTAAGGGATGGCTGTATGCAAGTTTTGCATACAGCCCCTACAGGCAGTTGACAAATTCATTATCAGTTTTACTTTAAGTCAAGATTGGACATCTTCCTAAGAGTTATGCTCTAGTTTAAACTACAGACTTGATTAGGTTTGATGCAGTCACTTACCTGTTAGAGAAGAATAAATTCTTCTTTTATGGCAGAAATTACCAGGTGAAATGCTATGCCCTGAATTATGCAAGAGGGCAGACTAGATGATCAGTGACCTCTGCTCGCCTTAAAATCAGTGTAGACCAAGTGGTAAGTGGCATTTCCACACTTGGTGAAAAGTGGTACAGTTTTCTGTCTGGAGGACAAGGTGAAGCTTTCTTTAAGGAATCACTTAAAATATGCATGCATGAATTATGAACCTGTCGGTTTTGGGAATGTTGTCTCAGAAGGCTATGGTGAGGCTTCCTTACCACTGTCTAAAGACCAGATTTCTTAAACCTCATTGAGTCTTGTTTCAAGTCAGTGTATTATAAATAAGCCACACTTATGTGTTAGCTGAAGATGGAGATCAACTGAAGAAAGAAGATCACCTGTCTATGCTAAATTCCTTAGATTTATCAATGACCTTTGGTGCTATTCACCATCAGGGCTGCCTGGGGAGCGGGATTGGCAAGTGGGGCAATTTGCCCTGGGCCCCACAGGGGGCCCCAAGAGAATACAGTATTCTATAGTATTGCAACTTTTTTTATGGAAGGAGCCCCCCAAAATTGCTTTGCCTCAGGCCCCCTGAATCCTCTGGGCGACCCTGTTCACCGTGAGTTTTCAGTGATGCATCTGCAATTCTCAGCAGGGATTTATGGTGATGTCTTGGGTCCCAGTCCTATGAAATGCTTAATTTTACTAGCACAGGTAATTCTATTGATTTCAGTGGGACTACACGTGTAAGAAAAGTTAACCATAAACTTGTTAGCAGGATTGGGAAGCGTTGACTCCTATTTAGTGGAGATTTTAGAATGTATTGCTGGATCTTTGCCTACCCAAGGAGTCTCTTATGTGGAATTCCACCATGTTCTAGTTTCAACCCTTCTCTTAAACATGTATATGAGTCTATTAGGAGGGTTAGAGAGAAAGCATGAGTTATAGCACTTTCAGTATGGGCTATATCTCCATCTTTCTAATACAGTTGAGTGATTTACCTGATATCTGAATGAGATTGAGCTTGAATGAAGGCTCAACAGAGAGGGCACTGGGATAATGCTTGTAGGTTGAAGAAAGCAATTGGAAGAGTGGATAGAGATTATATGCAGCCTTTGCTTGAGGGAGCACACCCAACATATCCAACATGTGTTGTTCAATTTTATCACGCAGGAGGTAGAATTATTCTCACCATCCAGGAAGCAGCAGTTACTGAGAATATGTTTTTTTTAATACATTTGGCAAGAAGGTTGTGACTTTTGTTTTCAGGTTCTGAACCTTGCTATCGTCCATGCTTTCGTGACTGACGTTAGATGATTATAAAGTGATGTAGTTAGACTACACTTTCCCGTCATTCAGGAACATAAATCAGTAAATATTGAAGCAGCCTATTTTCTAAGCATAAAAAATGTATTAAACAACTGCTCTAGCTACTGGACTTTTTTATGGTTTGAATATAAGATATTTTTGGAAAACTGAAAAAAATAGAAAAGCTTTCTTTCCTTTTTATCAAAATGACATTTTCCAATCAGCTTTTGTTTTTATCTACAAAGCCCTAAAGGGTTTGGACACTGAGAACCAGGGGCATTATAGTGCTTGTGCAGTTCCATGGCAATTATGATCATAGGAGGGATTCTGTATTAGTCTCCTAATTTAAAAGTGAGCAGAGTTGATAGCAGGGCATTCTCTGGGAGGGAGACTCCCATATGGAGCTTACTTCTTCAGCTTGATCTAATATAATTCACTCTGTTACCCTCCAAGAGATGGGGCAAAACTGATCTCTGTCTCCCAGAGTTTGAGTTGAGGAACTTGAGGTGGTCAGTTTTATCATGTGTTCTAAACTTATGAGGAAGATCTCAAATATTATTGGGCTACTTGTTGTGAAGCTGCTCCAGACAATCAAATATATTTGCATCTTACTATACATACATTTGGACTTCAGTGAGCACCTCACAGACAAGAATTTTTCCTTACCACAACTTCTTAATGTAGGAAAGTATTATTCCCTTATTCTAAGTGGAAAATAGAGGCACAAGAAAGAGGCATATGACTTGTCCGAGGTCACACATTAAGGTTGTAACAAAGAAAAGAATTGAACAGAGACTTGAGTCCCAATCCCATCATTTAACCACAAGATCATCTTTCAGCCTTTGTAAGAAGGGATTATTCTATAACCAAAGTGAATGGAATTTCTCAGTTTACAGATTTGAAATGTTTAAAAATTTAAAAAAGATCAAAATTTGGCCATGAACACATGTGCATACATAATATAATATAGTAGCTTTACTTTACTCAAGAACTTTTAATGAGCATGTTTTAAAAATAAGTTAAGAAAAACAATACTATATTATTAATATATTTGGATTGCAGATTGAACAAAGAATATGCATTTTAGAACAGTCACTCACATAAGCGCCTTTCCCAAGGCTCTGTAGCTGACAAATCTTTTAAGACAATATTTAAGGCCACACAGTTTTATCATTTTTAATCATATAAAATATATTCATCATAACTACATTAAAGATGCACTAAGTTATGCCTAATTCAGTTACTTCATTAAGAATTATTGAATAGAAAATAGTCAAAGAAATTGCACCTACAGGCCGAATACTGCTTCCATAGAAATGAATAGCAAGTTTCTGTTGGATTCACAGGGAGCAGGATTCATCCCCTAGTCCTAAATTTGTTTCTTAGTGTCACTAGCAGCAAGATTAGGGAAATATAATTTGTGAGACTCATCTGCCTCAAGCAGATATGACTTGAATGCAAGACATTCCATGCCCTTTAGAAATCATGGGGTATTTGAGACTTTTTTTTCCTTCCAATTTTGCATCTTAAAGCTGTTTAAATGGGAATTGTCAAGAGCTTCAAGAATCTGAACTTCTCCCACAGATTCCTTAGTTGTAATTCACTCACTGAATTATACAATTCTTCTTCATTTCTTTATTATCTGCTGTCTTAAAAATGATAGCAAAGCATATACAGGGAACACATTATGTTTATTTGAACTTCAACATAGCCTGTGTATCATTTGTTACATATCAGACTTTCAGTAACGTATTATTTTATTTGGGAACTCTATCTTTAATATATTGAAACAGTTTAAAAAGTATCAACAATTTGTTATTCAATTAGAAAAAAAATCCAGTAATTGAAAAACTTTTAATTATATTACTTTAGTTTTTTGAAACTATGGATGTAATATATTATGCATGACAAGATAACCAGAGTTTTTCTTTAAAAGGGAGAGAAAAAGACCTGATTTCTTCAGTTTTTTGGAGTGGAATGAAAAGTGATCTCTATCTACACTGCGTGGGTCTCAACTCTTTTCAACACTTCACTTCATTTAAGAACAGATGGTTGATGTAATCTTCCAATCCCACTGGCAAAATCTTTCATATTTAAGAAAGAAATAGGTTTAAAAATTGCATTTTTTTCTTCAAGCAAATAGTTTACAAAAAATGTGAAATGCTAGGCAGCTTTCAAGGCATTTTTCCCCTGAAAAGGTTATATGATGATCTGTTTTATGCATTCATAAGGTGTCAGTCACCGCAGTATGTGGGCCTCTGTATAGCAGTGTCCATTCAATATATCTTTGAACAAAAGCAGGTAACAAGTGGGAAAACACTTTAACATGGTGATTTCATTTTCTCCTTTCTTTGTTTACTTATGATGGCTTGTAGCTGAAGAGGCTGAATTGAAGGTAATTATTGGTCAGACGAGCATTCACCATGGAAATAAAATACAATAGAGTATGGGGCAGAACTAGTAGTCTGGAAGGCATATAAAACCAATGCAAGTACCAGTGCCCAAGTCATCTGGTGCTCCTACTGAAGAAGCTAGAACATCTGAAGGCTTGGAAAATGAAGCGGAGTCCAGTAAAAGAATACTTGCCTGAAGAAAGTGCAGGCGTGACTTTCAGCCTTGAACCTGGCTTTGATCTTCCTTCTGTTGTTAAGGGTCAAAAGGGGGACAATGTAGAACTGATAAATGAAATTGTTTTTAATTGTTCACTTTATTAATGTAAGTTCTGTTCACCATTCACTGCACTTGCCTACATTGTAACTTCTGTTCACTGTTTGCCATATTGTAATTCAAACCCCATTTTAAAAC